>NC_071262.1:17000301-17155301 GCF_023375685.1 Ictalurus furcatus
ATACTGTTTTTGGTACACAGCCTAGAGAAGTCTTCCACATCAGCACTCATTTTCAGACTGCCTTTGCATTATTATTCTATGGCGTGTTGCTATGGGCCAATTTTCTGTATACAGGTACGCTTAGTTATATACTATTTTAATATTAAATCACTCTAAGATAGATCTGAGTCAAATGCGTTTTTCGACAGCCTCAAATACATGACCAACTAAGCTAGTGGTACTATGTAATCTATGTTCACGTATTAATACTATTACTGTACTAGTGCTCACAAAGAAGCTCTTAAAACACCAACAAAGTAAAGCATCACCCTGACACTTCAAGCTTCATGTGGTCTATACAGATAAAATTCTCTTGATCACAGCTTCACATCAGATAAGGCAGGTGTCTAATAATCTGATATTTTAATATACGGACCACACCACAGTTTCACATCAGTGAATCATTCTTTCAACCTAAGAACCCCAGAAACCTACCATACAGTTAAAACACATTTCTGGCTCCACTTTTATGCGGAGTTTGAACATAAATGTGTGTCAGCAGTGTGTGTACACAGCCACCCTATAATGGTAAAAATCCACCCACTCCTTTTTTAATATTCCCCATAAATCATAAACAGTGTCTCAAAATGAGTCGTTTGCGTTTTCTCTCCAACGTGACGGCACATTGGAACAGGGCCCTACTACCATATCCGTGAGCCCCTACCCAACTAATATCTGGTCAGTGGTGGTCCTCTGGTGATATCTTTCAGGACTGATAGATGGGGTACAGCAACATCCATCCATCCATTTTCCATACCGTAATCCTACACAGGGTCACGGGGAACCTGGAGCCCATCCCAGGGAGCTCGGGGCACAAGGCGGGGGACACCATGGACAGGATGCCAACCCATCGCAGGGCACAATTGCACACACACACACACACACACACACACTATGGACAATTTAGAGATGTCAATCAGACTACAACACATGTCTTTGGACCGGGGGAGGAAACCAGAGTACCCAGAGGAAACCTCCGAAGCACAGGGAGAACATGAAAACTCCTTGGGTACAACAATAGATGGGCACCTATATAGTAGGGGTACCTGATAAAGTGTCCATTGAGTGTATAACACAGTAAACAAGTTTCTGCATAATTGTGTCCACAGTATATACTCTATAGTCCACTGGTCACAACTGTATGTAGCTATTAGCCAGATAAACACTATTTCAGGTACCAAAACCAAGCACACCATTAGAATAATTTGGCAATCCTTGCTCAAGTGCTGTCCTAAGACATTTGTATTGTGATGACAGATGTTAGCTCTCCAATGTGTACATTTGGTTACATACATACTGGTTATACTGGGAATACTGCATTATGGTACCTCACAGTATATTATATAAAACACCATCAGTATCTCTAGTGCAGTTATATTAATGATCAATGAGTAATCAGTATAAGCTATAATAAATGCTTGCTTACTGCGATCACAGTGTAGGAGGATTGGTTTGTCTACATGCATTTTGATGTTGCTTTTGGCTGATTGCTCTCATGTAGCCAAAATAAACTGGGATTAAGCAAGACAAATCCGGTATGCCACGTTTCTACAAACACTCATCTTTCTTCATGAACTAATCAACATATGCAGCAGTTCTAGTATTAATCGAAAAAAGATACATGGCGTACATCCAAACTGGTGGCGCAGTGCTCGATCAGGTCGCGCGAGGTCGCCGCAGTGTGCATCACAAACAAGCCTAAAGCTTACTGCCGTGTCGTATTTCATTACATGTGAAAATAACAACTCATAAACCTGGTTAACATTCCTGACTGGATCATCACTCAGCGTTATATTTTTTTTAAATCCTAGCTTTAGAGCAGAAGTGCAGCATATATCAAATCCTACCTCTCAGTGTTAGTACCTTAAACACTCGACTAAGTGCTGCATCAGCAAAACCGAAATCAACACATGATCCACTAGGAGTTTCTGGTCATCACACACTCCTGCACTCGAACAGAGCTTTTTTTTTAATGAACAGCCATATGGATCCTTCTGAAAAGAAACGTGTGCTGCATAGCTATCATGCAATCAAACAATCATGCAAAACCCTGAGGACGTTTCCTGTCGTGTAGACTGTGATGCATGAAGTTTTCATCACCACACATTGTGTAAATGATACAGTACTGTCTGTGCTCAGCACCATTCGTGCACGCAGAAGTCGCTGTGGAAAATTGCGCTGTGTCTCGCTAGATGGCGCCACTCACCGCGCTCGATGTGCTGTTTGGCGATCTGCAGCTGGTGGTCGGTGCCGATGTCCCCGATCACTATCAGCATGGAGAAGTTTCCGCGGTGTTTGCTGCGGTGTAGGTGCAGCTCCTCGCCCTCATCCTCCTCTACCGCGGAGAGCGAGTTCCGGACCCGAGTCCCCATGGCAACAGTGCCTGGAGACGACGCCGGGCCCAAGACAATCTCCATGACAACTGCCGCTGCCGAGAGCTCAGAGTGCAAAGTTATGAGTAGGATGCAACGGGGGAGGGGAGAGACACGCGCACTGTGGGGAGCGGTTTGCGCTTTCCTGATAGGTTACCTGAGTGACGTCACAGCAGCCGCTCAAATAAAAGTGGAAGTTGTATTATCCAAATATATTTTAATACTATTTTTTTTACTGATAATTTAATAATTTCCATATTTGTTGTGCACACAATGGTTTAGAATATAAGGAATTGCTTAATCCTCTTTGATATACTGTATATAAGGCTTTAGATTAATATGACTTGGCTTCATATGGTTTATTTTTCTACCCAAGCCAATACCAGCAGTGAAGGATATGGACAGCCAGATGGACAACAATCTCATCTCAATAAATAAATAAATAAATAAATAAATAAATAAATAAAGGAGAGGAAAAAATGCAGGCTTGTGTTAGATCATGGAACCTTAACATTGATCTGAAACATTAATAATTTCTGAAGTGCTCACACTGATATGCACAACTCTAAAATGTCTTAATCTGTTAAACAGCAAAATAAGCTAATTTTCAGATTCCTTTTATTTAGGGATTTGGTTAAAATCTGCAGCTTCTCTCTATAAATGCAGCCTCTATCATAGCAGCTTTGATATACTGGTTTAAAGCCAAGATGCTGAAATTTGCTTCTGAGATGTTTGCATTTCTAAATGATGGTGTGTGTTGTATTTCACAGAAAGGTAGATATGCATGAATTTTAATATCAAACTATCACATGCTTCAGTTCACCTTTTGTGTGTGTATTTTATCAAGAAATAACTGATTTACAGCAGCAACTGACCCAGAGCAAGAGCAAATTCCTTGATGATATGCATATAGAGTGAGAGAGGGAGAGGAATAGTGCAAGATAATCTGCAGTTAAAATAATCATACACAGACCTTTTACAGAATAACTGTGCTTTAACCCTGAGCTTGTGGGTTCTTCCTTATAAACAACTGATTCAAAATATGATTTCTATGTTCTCACTGTAATCTGCATCATCTGGTTTGTTTTCAGCCCTCCTGCTGCGTTGGTGGCTGATGGCGTGATGGTGCAGTAACCTTGCTTCACCATACACAGTCCTGCAGTGAGTCAGCAATCTGATAGCCCTCAAACTGTGAACTCTTACTGCCACTTGCTGGCTACAAGCAGAATCTACCATTGCTTATTTACCAGAGATCATTTCTTTATTTAACTATTTGTGTAATTTTAGGTTTGATCTACAATGTTCAATGTACAATGCAGATCCTGAAATGGACAGTGTCAGAAGCAAAACTTCACATGATCAAAGTGAGAGAAAGTTCCAGCATTTTTATCAACCCCATTTATTGACACTGGTATTTTTAGGTGCCAGAAGCTACTGTTTATTGACTGTGAGTCTGTGTCAGCCAGAGAGATTACAATCTGTCTGTTCTACAGCAAAGTCATCTAAAGGTTAGGGTCTAAAGTTAGAAGTAGAGAGATGTGATCTGCAAACAATCATTACTGCAGTCAATTTCAGCCACATAAATATGTATTACATCTTACTAAGCACCTGTCAATGTTGTCACTGATAGAAAGATCGGCAAATCAATGAACAACCCAACCAGCAACTATCCTGCCAGAAAAAACAGAGACATAAGAGAGACAATTTATAAATACAGCTTTAACCTCAGTCTAAATATACATACATATATTAACATTATATTAAATATAATCCCAGTTTACACCACAAGACCCTTTTAACTTAATGCCACCACCCCTACATATGTGGCCCTAAAGACTATCCATCTCAGAAGACAAAATTTAGACAGTGACCTTCTATAATTCTTTATCTTGGACACATTTAAAGGAACATTGAAGAAAACAATTCCACTATTCTCCAGATGTACAATCAGTGGCCACTTCATTAAGAACATATATGCCTTGTATTTACATCTATTGGCCATTTTATCAGGTATATCTACTGTACAAGCACTGACTGTAGCCCATCTACTACTATGCCCAATTGTCAGAACCCATGATCTTATATATAAGTAGAAAGAGATGACCATAGGACTACCACTGACCAGATATTATTTATATGGTGGATCAGCTCAGCACAGCAACAATCGTAGATGGTGTGCTGGTACAAGTGAATCATATACAGCAGCAAATTTTTAGGTGCTTTGTATTCTTACTGCTGACATTATTATGCACATCCAGCTTCTTAATCCACCTTGTAGGTGTAGAGTTAGAGACTACAGCTATTTTTCTATCATGTGTTCCCATGATTTACCTCTACCAGTGCAACACACACTAATATGCCTTTGCCACACCAGAATCACTGCTGTGCTGAGAATGGTACATCACCCAAATAATATGTGGTTAGTGGTAGTCCTCTGATGGTCCTTTTCTACTGATGGAGGGAGTAGAAGGAAGCTACCAAATTGTGGACAACAACAACAGGGATATAGTCATTAATTGTATACCAGTAAAGTGCACCTGAATGGCCAGTGAATGTAGGTACAACACAGGTATACCTCAAGTGGAAACTGAGTGAATATACTGTGTTTAGTATTAAAATGACCAGTTGTTTAGGTATAAGAATTGAATATAGGAACATGCCTATAGCCAAGTTATACACTGTGTTTTTTAAGTCAACAAATTTGTGGGAGAAACTGACTCATTTCCAAAATAATAGTATGAATGAAAGACAAGCATTTAATCTGCATCTACATGTGAAGTTACTATGCATTTTCCTTCCTCTGTCATTTGTTCTTTGTCATGATTAATACTACTTTTTTCTTCAGCTTTATAAGAAATCACTAAAATGTCTAAGTGTATCCTGAAACAAAGTATATAAACTGATAATTTATTTAATAAATGCACATAATTTCAATAAACACATAATATAATTTACCTTTATACTTATAAATATGAACAAAAAATGTATTTATTCATAAGAATAAAAGGATCTGTTTAAAAAATGAAAATGTATTTAGACAGTACAAACTACCAACATTTACACTTTGCTGCAAAGCTGTTGCTGGCTATTACAGCTTTGAGACATCTACAATAAGAAGTAACTAGCTTTTTTACAGCATTATGGTTGGATTTTAGCATATTCCTCTTGCCAAATTGTATTCAATTCTCCAAGATTACAAGAGCCCCTCTGACTGAGTTGCAAGTTTAAAATCCATACATTTTGGGATTCAATTCAAGTCAGGACATAAGCTAGGCCATTCAAGGCCTTCTTTAGCTATTTTGGCTGTATGTTTGTGGTCGTTTACTTGTTGAAATGTCCATCTTCTCCCCAGATTCAGTTTCTTGGTAGAGAAGATCGAATTCTCTTCTAATATTAGATTCAATTGAACTTTATTTTCATTGTGCAGAGTACAAAGTCAAGGTAATGCAGTTAGCATCTAACCAGAAGTACAAACAGCAAAGTAGCATTGAGTGTGATGTAATGCAAAATAGAGACAAATGAGGTAGGATGGTACTAAAGTGCAAAGTGACACACAGTGCAAATGGTGTGATCTATGAATAAACATAATTTCAGAGACATGGATGAATTTAATCCAAGGCAGTACAATTGAAAATGGGTGAAAATGGAGTGGGATATGAGTGAACATGGATGGATCCAGTGATATGAGTGAGTGGAATTTAAGACAGTATAGTACAACTGAAAGTAAGGTGCAAGTAGAACATTGTGCATTGTACAAAATGTATATAGTTAGCCCATGAGCAATTGGAGGATTGGGGAAGGGGGATTAGCTCCATTGTAAATTCTTCAGCAGATTGACAGCCAAGGGAAATAAGATGTTCTTTAGCCTGCTGGTGTAACAACGGACAGCTCCTGTTGATGTAGCTACTTTGATGTAAATAGGGTTGTGCTTTTGGCTCCTCTTGGTCCACCGATAGTCCACAATGAGATCCTTGGCCTTCTGGGTGTTGAGGTGATCAGGCCTACCACCATGGTGTCATCTGTGAATTGATTTTGGAGCCATGAACAGGTATGCAGTTGTGGGTGAAAACGGTGTAGCTGCAGGGGGCTAAGCACACAACCCTGAAGAGCATCGGTGTTCAGTATGGAGGGTGGTGGTGGTGTGGTTGTCAAGCCTAACAGACTACAGTCTGGTATTAAGAAAGTCCTGGGCCCAATTACTGAGGGAGGTGCTGATGCCAAGGTCAGTGAGTTTGAAAATTACAGTGCTATGAAGAAGATTTTTTGTGTTTTTGTGTATATCTCATACTAAATGGTTGTAGATCTTCAAATAAAATAAAACATAACAAAGGCAACCTGAGTAAATACACAATACAGTTTTCTTTTTTTAGTGAAGCAAAAAAAGTTATCCAACACCTATCACCAATGTGAAAACTAATTGCCCCTTTAAACTTAAAATCTGTTTGTGCCACCTTCAGCAGCAATAACTGCAACCAAAGGTGTCCAATAACTGGAGATCAGTATTTCACATACTTCTAGGACTAGGATTTACTCCTATGCTTTGGATCATTGTCTTGCTGCATAATCCAGTTGCACTTGAGTTTCAACTTACGGACTGAAGACTGTACATTCTCCTTTAGGATTTTCTGGTAGAGAGCAGAATTTCCCTCAATTATTGCAAGTTGCCCAGGCACTGAGGCATTACTTTCCCAGCTTTTTGATGCCCTCGTCCCAACTTTTTGGAGACATTTTGCGGCCGTCAAATTCAAAATTACCTTAGTTTTTTCTTAAAATAGTACATTTCCTCAGTTTAAACATTTGAAAAGTTTTCTATGTTCTACTGTGACTAACATAAGGTTTTATGAGATTAACTAATGATTTATGAGATTTGCAAATCATTGCATTCTGTTTTTATTTACATTTATGTACATTTTACACAGCATCCCAACTTTTCTGGAATTGGGGTTGTGTTTGTGGAATTCTGTGTTTGGTTTACGCCAGATGTAACAGGACCCCTGTCTTCCAAACAGTTCCACTTTTGACTCACCAGTCCACAGAACATTCTCTCAAAAGGTTTGAGGATCATCAAGGTGTGTTTTGGCAAAATTCAGATGAGCCTTAATGTTCTTCTGGGTTAGCAGTGGTTTTCACCTCGCCACACTTCCATGGATGTCATTTTTGCCCATTGTCTTTCTGATAGTGGAGTCATGAACAGTGACCTTTATTGATGTAAAAGAGGCTTGTAGGTCCTTTGATGTTGTCCTTGGCTCTTTTGTGACTTGCTGGATGAGTAGTTGCTGTGCTCTTTGAGGAATTTTGGAAGATCGGACACTTCTGGGAAGGTTCACTGTGCTGAGTTTTTCCATTTGGAGATAATGGCTCTCACTGTGGTCCTTTGGAATCCCAGAGCCATTGAAATAGCCTTGTAACCCTTCCCAGACTGATGTATTTCAATCACCTTCTTTCTCATCATTTCTGGAATTTCTGGAATTTCTTTAAACTTTGGCATTGTGTGTTACTGGGTAAGACCTTTTAACCAACTTCATACTGTTGAAAAAGTTCTATTTAAGTGTTGATTTGATTGAACAGGGTTTGCAGTAATCAGGCCTGGTTGCGTCTAGTCCAGTTGAAGCCCATTATAAATGCAGTTTCATAGATATGGGGAATTAGTAACTATGGGGGCAAATACATATAAACACAGGCCCAGTTGGTATTGGATAACTTTTTTTGCTTCAATAAATAACATTATCATGTAAAACTGTATTTTGTATTTACTCAGGTTGCCTTTGTTTTATCTTAGATTTTGTTTTAATTTCTGAAACAATTTAGTATACGATATACACAAAAACAGAATAAATCAGTATGGGGACAAATGCTTTTTCACAGCACTGTACACTTATGGAATTTGGCAGATGCCCTTATGCCGAGTAACTTACATTTATACAGCTGAACAGTTAACGGTTAAGGGCCTTGCTCACCCAGCAGTGGCAGGTTGGCAGTGTTGGGAGTTGAACTCATTATCTTCTGATCAGTAGTCCAATATCTTAACCACTGAGTCCCCAAATTACCTTGACAGCGTTAAAAGCTGAACTGAAATTGAATAATAGCATTTTAATGTAGGAGTTACTATTATCTAGCTGGTAAGGGCAGAGAAGTGCCGTGGTGATGGCATCCTCTGTTTAGCTTTTGGGGTGGTAGACAAACTGATAGGGATCGGGTTTTGAGGCCAGGAAGGATTTCAGATGGGAAAGGATCAGCCTCTCAAAAACACTTGGCGAGGATGGGAGTGAGGGCAAAATGACAGAAGTCATTGATGGTCGTGGCAGAAGCATGATTCTGAACTGGCACAATGGTCACTGTTTTGAAGTAGGTGCTTCCCTGCTTGGGTTAGGAACAGGTTAAAAATGAATACCTCAGCCAACTGCTCTGCGCAGACCTTGAGCACTTGGCCTCAGATGGAGCACACGTCACTGGTGGAGAGTGTGAGTGGCAGGTCACCTGGTAGGAACTCAGCTTTAATGGTAGATTCTGAGTTTCCCTGGTCTTAGCGAATACAGAACACGTTGAGCTCTTCACGGAGGGAGGCATCAGTAATTGAGGGGAAAGTGTTTAACAATATGTCCCAGTACATCGCTCCATTCATGTTTCCTTCGATGATGTGTAATGCCCCAGTACCATTTGCAGAGAAGCAGCCCCATATCATCATGCTCCCACCTCTGTACCTCATTGTGGGTATGGTGTCAAAAGACATAATGTGTGTAAATTTGAAGTGGATATAAGCACTAGAAGCATATTAAATAACAAAAAACAAAAGTGTCTGAATACATATTTCCTCCTATTTTAAAAGTAATCAGATTACTTTATGGATATAACTCACACTCTGGAATTACAGTCTGATTAAATGAAATAAATTTGAGCCTTTTTGACTCATTGTACCCTTGGTGCAACAGCTCCACTCTCTCTCTCTCTCTCTCTCTCTCTCTCTCTCTCTCTCTCTCCCTCTCTCTCTCTCTCTGTCTCTCTCTCTCTTTCTCTCTGTCACTCTCTCTCTCTCTCTCTCTCTCTCTCTCTCTCTCTCTCTCTCTCTCTCTCTCTCTCTCTTCACATCAGACCTTTAATGGCCCAGTATTCTAATAATAGCATTTAAAAGGTTATTTTGAATAAGGTTTCTTTCTGTAGTGACATGACATCGAATTTGATCATAACTATTACAGGCAGTTTCCAACATGATGTATTTTAGTTGCAGTGATGATTTTTGCTTACCACAATTGTAGGCATGCAAGTTCACAATAAGGGTCTGTGAAACACTCCAGTGACTCTCACGAGTGATTTGACAATATTCTTTGCACAATATTTCTTTTGGAAAAAGTCAGCCATTGTTATGTGAAAAACTGAAAGACCATTAATAATGAAACAACATCAAGGCAGGAAGCCAAATGGTTTTGACTTATTAACTGAAGCACTGGTTTAAGAGCTCAATTCCTACATCTTCAAATACATATATTGAAATATCTTTCTCATCTGGTTAATTATCATTAGTAGCAAAATGTTAGCAGACATATGCTGATTAAAATGTAAGGGAAACCAAATTTCTGAGAATTATACATTATATCCTAGAAGGTGTTGCATGATGTCTAAAGACCAACCTGTTTGAAATCATTTTTAGACATGTTCATTATACATTTGCTAAGAAGTTCTTTGAAGTCTTTATGAAAACAAACTACAGCCTATAGCCCTGGGATATTTTGCTTTCTTTTTCATTGTAGATTCTCTTTGTTGTGTCTAATTATAGCTGCATTATTCTACTTCACTGACAAAAGTGCACAGCATGACGCAATAAATTTATTTACAAATACAATACCCAGAGGCAGTATTTAGCTATTTAATATTGTTCTTTTTTTTTCCTTTGGTTTATTTAACAGATAAATATATCAAGCACTCTTACTTAACCCTAGACATTAATAACAAGTGCATGTACCTTATGTGCAAGCAGCAGAGGGACAAGACCATGTCTGAAGTGTGATCATCATCCATGCACCCAATCCGCATTATATGTGGGAGTTAATGTGCTGATCTGAATCTGCATCACATTAAATGGGTATTTACTGAAGCTATTTCTTCTAGTTGGCTATGGTTTTTCTGTTTGCAAAACAATCAATATTTTTAGAACATTATGATTCAGAAAAAGATCTAACTCAGTAATTTGGCATTGGATACATTTACACAATCTGAATGCTGTTAAAATTGATAAGTTTATGGAGGGATAAAGAAATTCCCCTGATTAATTGTGTGTCCAGGAAAGAGAGACTCAAAATGTTGGTCAAACGTGCTAAATATGCCTAACAAAATCTCCAGTGTTGAATTATAACTCATAGTGTTTATATTTGAGTCCACCTTGCCATAAATCAACACTGTAAGAGCTTATTCAACGCTGGGCATTTTTCAGTGTGTCTTCTCCAGAACAAATACTTTTAAAAGAGTGTTTTCAAGAATTTCAGCTTTGTTTTCTATTGCTTCATTGCTTCTTTTTCCCACCTAACTGTTCCGTAATGTAAGAAACCTTCAAGTGTCGTTATTAGTATACGTGGATGCTTAGCTTTTTAATCAACCTACCTACAATGAAATTTTTATACCCGCTTATTGAGATACGAAAGTAACAGATACACAAACTACTTTACAAAAGAAGGTACGGTGCACTTTAATACACAAAACATAGACATGTTACATATTCATGACATTATTATAGGCGTGCAGTGCATGAACAGATGAACAGGACTTCACACACACACACACACACACACACACCTCTTCAGCATGTTCTTGCACTTAAAAAAATATCTATACAAATGAATTGAATACTTTTGCGATACATCGATTAAACTGCTCCAAAATGCTGTCTGCCTCCTCACAGACATTTCAGAAGGAAAAAGTTGCAGAAGGCTCCCCGCGGGCAGTCGCACATTTTGCCGATTCTTGAGCCTTTGCGGATTGCGCACTGCTCTCCAACGTCGCACTGAAAAGATAAAATAATGATAAACTGAATTATTCTAAAACGCTGAAACAAAAATATGCAGAATAGCAGTGCAATGAGGCAGAGGTTATAAATGCATTATGAAAACACCTGCATACATCTTACATAGTGATTTTTTACGAGAAATCTGAATTGTAGCTGCATAAATTTAAAGAATATCCAATTACCATAGGAACCTGTCCAAATTTCTTCTCCCAAGGCGGAATTCTTTTCATCTGAAGCTTTTCCAGAACTTCATGGAGAGCCCCAAGCTGGTAAAAAAAAAAAAAAAGCATGTTTCAGGAACATAAAATCAAATGAAAGCATTGCAATCAGTAGTTCAGTGAGATTTGATCCATCAACAAGATGGATAAAAAAAAACTTTTCAACATGTGTTTCAGATTAATGCAGCTCACCAGCTGTTTTTCGCTGGTCAGATTTGGGTCTTTCGGATAGAAGTCTCGGATGGCTCTTGTGTCCAGGTCCACTTCGGTGTCCTCGTCCGCTCGCGCACAACTCCGCAACACTAACAGCAGCAGCAGTAGTAGAGCGCGCGAGGCGATGCTCGAGCTCTCCATGGTCCTGATCGAAAGGAGCTTTTTTTTGGCACGATGCTCAAATTACCACACTCAGGCTCGCGCCGGGCTTTTTATGCGCTCTGCTGTTTAACGGGAGTCGCCCCGCCTAGCGCGCTTATTTCTAAGTCGTACGTAAGCGAGAGCTCTCTTTGCGCAATGAGCTGTCATCGAATGCGTTAATAATACCTCCAGATTGGTGTGTGCACCCCATATTTCCCCACACCCACCCCCCACCCCACACACATACATCCTCCCCTCAATTTTTCCAAGGACATATTCGTCTGTGAGTTTTATGATAGTTGTGCATGTTTATAGATAGATTGGAGCATCTTTTGTGTGCAACCACTTGACATTTCTTTTATCTGGTTATGATTTTGAGTGAGGATGAGTGTATATCATTAATCATGATAGACAATAGGTTATAGAGGGTAGTGACGGTGATAGAGTACACAGGGGGCAGTTTATGTTGTTGGCTGTAGGCTAATGAAAGACAACCCAAGACTTCACGGACAGGGGGTAGAGCAGGTCCTTCAACATTTTGTGATCCTGAAGCCTTTTATCAATTTGTGCTTTGCATATCATTTTGAGTTCCTGGCATATTTTCTCTTTTTCTGTCTCCCTCACAGCTTTGGATACAACAAATCAAATTGCGTTAAGTGATTCAGAAAATTCATAATTACATTTTCTGCTTTGCATCAGGACTTTTGAAGCTTAGTATAACAGTAAATTATAACGTTCTGTTTCACTGACAGGGGAAGACAGTTATCCTTGTGTTTTTTTCTCTCAGAATACAAATACACAGGCATGAAGCCAATAAGGCATAAAAGAGCATGGTGTCTGAATATGTGAATTACAGCACACAAGACATGACATGACATGCATGACACAACTGCAGGGCTTTTACATAGTGTCTACATTTTTTTTCTCTTTAGCATACAATATTATAGAAGAAAAAGCCTCTTCTGAGAGAACTGCAAAGATATGTGATGTATTTTTAAGGTAGTGTAAAAGGGGACAATCTCTCATTTCAAAACTGGGACAATCTCTCATTTCTGATGATTTGGTCAAGACACCCAGAAGTGCAATACCTTTTATATAGCTCAAGTACAATGTGGTATCAAGAATACTCAACTAGTTTGCATGAATATGGTTAATATATGTGAGTGTTTGGAGTAAGGGAATGTCCTTTGTTTTTCCTCAGTTGTCACATCTCACCATCATTTCATGCTATTTGGAAATGAAAGGATTTTTAGGACCCTCTTGGGAAATTAAAAACAAGTTTTTGCAATGACTTATAAAACAATGACTAAAACTTATATTCAGACACATTTTTAATAATCACACATTTTTATAGAAAAATTATTTTTTAAAATGCCCACTTTGCTCAAATTTGTAGAAAGAGTAAATGCTATTGGGCAGACATCATCTGCATGCAAACAAGTATCTTATTAAACTCAGCTTCAAAATAATTTCCTCTATATGTGGCGTCACAACTGTGTAAAGATATCAGCCTATTAATGTCTTTTTCCCCTCTAAAGTAAATTCCTATTCAGATGTGAACAAGGCTTATCACAATCTAGACATGTTTAAATGTGTCAGCAGTTCCTGGGGGTGCAGATGCTTCCCAGTGTCTCTGTTCAAAAACTCTAAGGTGGTTAGCTCTCTGAGCTAAAATTGTTTTAGCTCTCTGAGCTAAAACAGTAGCTCTCTGAGCTAAAATTGATCTTTTCACAATGGCTTTGTTATTTTCCATGGTCTTACACAGCATTGATGTTATGTTGATGTATTGATGTTACAGTTAATGCTGGAGACAAAAAAAGAAGAGGCCTTTTCTTCTGTAATGTTAATATTGACATCTACCAATGTTTCACTTACTGAGTGTAGCCACAGTCCCTTAGGAAGCCTTCTAGAAGAATATTTCCTTTGGTAATGGTCCTTTAACCTGAGTCAACCTGAGTAGCCTGTGAACTATAGCTGCCTGAATTTATCCAGTCAACCACAGTGTTAAATGCAATGTTTATTGCAATTCAGAAACCAGAAAATACTGAGAAATCTAGTCTGTTAACAATAAAATAAAATAAAGTACTAAATAAGACAGCTCTCTTATATAATTGGTAAATATGTCCACACACAGATATAAGTAATATATATATAATGACATGTTCTGACAGCATCCACATATAAATCCACATTTAAAGTAGCATTAAGCAAAATCTGCCACTGACACATCCGCTTAAAGCCCAGGCAACAGAGCAGTCTCAAAGCTATTGCAGTGAACTGCCTCTTGCTATATATAGATCTGCAAAGAGTTTTGAGTTTAAGGGGTTTAAAATCTTAAATCGTACATTTGTTCCCCTGCCACGTTCAGTTTTTCTTGGGCATGATTCAGTTCCATTTTTGTTCCCTTAGGATCCGCTTATGTCTGCAGCCAGGCAAAAACCACTGAGCATGCAGTCATGTCATGCTTTGCCCACCCTAAATTCATCCTCACTCCCATGAACCTCCCTGTCAACCAATTCATTTGAAACATTCACTAAAAACAAAGTTAATCTACCTTTATGCTGCTGAAAAATACCAAAACTAGTACAATTCATTTGTTGTCAACTTGTATTTTATTCCTAAACTGGTGTAATCAAAAGTTGCATCCTTAGTCTTGCATTAGCCCAAGAGACTTGAACAAGTAGGTGTAATATTTTACAGATATTACTGCATCATTCAGAGTTGCAGAAAAATGGTGTCAAGCTTTCATTCAGCCTCTATCCTTGTGTAGGATATACAAAAAAACAGATGTCTTCATTTAATTTCTCATTCATTCAGTGTCATCATTATCCGTCATTAGCAGTAAGTTGCAATTATGCTCTGTGCAGAAGTGAAAGATCAATTTTTTTTATTATTTCATTATTGATCGGAAGGCAAATTAACAGAACTGCTAGGCTTAATGAAGAGGTCGACAGAGTACCTATCAGACTTATTGTGTTTAACAATAATTACATCCTAATTACATCCTGGTAACCTTGTCAATAAAATCAAAGCTGACAAAGCTCCTTTGGGCTCTATATCAAAACCCTGGAATATGAACAGCTGCTTTTCAGAGAGTAAAAATATAGGCATTAGGCAACCAATAACAATTTAAAATTAATTTCAAGGCTGTGAAACATTGACGTCATGTGTGAAATTGAACAAAATTACAGATAGGAGGGCTTATTTCAGGTGATGATTTTGCCCCTAACAGGCAGATGGTTTTAATTACTGGCCATCTAAATTACTTTCAGCTATTAGTCCTGCTGTCCTTTTGAAGAGCTTTTACTTTATTACATACTGCAATAAAATATAGTTTAATTTCCTCATGATCATATCTTTGAACAAAAATTGTAATGACACAAAGTGGTAAGAGGGATTAAAGGTCAAGCAGCACATATCCAGAAAATCAAAGAATCTTTCCCCAAGCAGGACTGTAAGAGCTAGACTTGTAAAAGGTTTGACTTGTATCTTTGTGAGTACAAGTTCTGTGTACTACCCACAGGAGATGTGATGCTCATCCTGGTGCGGCCTGGAGGAGAATACAGGGCAAATACCTCTAATTTAAAGGCTATGTCACAGACAGCTCTCTCCAATATCTTCCCAATTCCTCATCCTGACAGGCAGCTCACCCTCAGTAACAAGGGGCTTCTGGGAAATTATATCGCATCACTGCTGAAGCTGCTGCCATTCCTATGTTTGTTTTCATGACAGTGTTATGTTTGCAGACCTCACTTACTTCTTTTTTTGCTTATGCTTTTTCCCTCTTAAACTGCTTTTCCAGTTGCATTCTTTTTACTGGCTCCAAAAAGGGTTCCTAAAGTTTTAGAAAAAACTGCCATGATTAAAGAAGTGAACAAGAAGCAATAACATTTATAAGATCAGAGAAATTCTTCAAAGCCTTCTTTTTAATGATCGCTGAGCCTTCTGGGCTATGTGACACGAGTCTCTTGAGAGCTGTAATGTAGCCTTCACTAGCCTTCATCCAAAACACTTTAGAACTGATGCTTAACATTTCCTGCACATTTATATGCATGTGAGACCTAGAGAAAGAAAGTAATGGAAAAAGTGCTCAGTTATATGTTATTCTATTTAAGGACTTATTTGCCGAGATCCATGACAATGTGATATTTATTTTGTGTGTGTGTGTGTGTGTGTGTGTGTGTGTGTGTGTGTGTGTGTGTGTGTGCGTGTGTGTGTTGACAGGACAAAGACCATACACTGTGTGGGAGAGTTCAGTTCTCATTATTCCCCAACCCTTTTCTTCTCCATTCAGTCAAGAAGCTCTTAAATATTGTTTTCAGTCAAATATTCAGATTTCTTCCATGAATCTGTCTCACATATCTCGCTGGTTCTAATGCCCTCATCCAGCTGCTCCCTGTGTGTGGGTGTCTGTCTCCACTCCTTCTCTTGAGATACATATTGCACCAGTGGAGATGGAACAAGATGTCTACAGTCACAATAAAAGGCCTCTGACTCAGCAGAGAAAACAGATGGCCATGGAGGTGGAGATTATAATGTGTATTTAGCCCCTTTTGTTTTGGTATCAACTAAGGCCGCTAGCTAAAATAGCGGCACAAAATTAGGGTTTACTTTCTCTAATCAAGTTCTGTTTCAATGAGAAGAATTTCTGATTCTGTATCAGCAATTTGTTTACTGCTCTAAAACTAATTGTAGTGCATTTAGTTCATGAGGTACAGTATTGTGCAAAAGACTTAGGTACATTCAAAGAAATGTTGTAAAGCACAGATGCCTTTAAAAAATAATGAAATTAAATGTTTCAACACACAAAAAGTACTATAAAGAGCAGTAAACAGTAATAAACTAAACAAAGTTAATATTTAGTGTGACCTTTTGCTTAAAAAATATGAAGTAGTCCCAGGTACACTTTGTCCAGTTTTATAAGGAAATTGGTTGGTATGTTTTACTCGGAGCATCTCCGAGAATCTTCCACAGTTCATATGGAGACTTTGACTGTTGCACTTGCTTCTTTTTTGCACGTGTGTGAAAATCCCAAGATATCAGCAGTTTCTGAAATATTGTAACCAGCCCATATGGCACCAACAATCATGCCACAGTCAAGTCACTGAAATCATTGAGAACTTTTTCCCCATTCTGTTGATTGATGTGAACATTAGTTAAAGCTCTTGCATAAAAATCACTGCTCATTTGGTTTTTATGATTGGCTGATTGGATAATTGCACGAATGAGCAGGTGGTAGTGTATATTATCATTAATTTCATAATAAACTAGGTGCCAGAGTCAATGAAGCAGCAAAAAACTCTTTACTTTCCCCAAACAACAACTTTAATAACAGCAAACTAGGAACAGAGCCCTACAGAAGATCTGTTAACTTAGCCTACTAAGGATGGGTATCTTGCTAACTATTAGCCTGCTGGTTAAATTGTTTTTTTCCCCCATAATTTAATAAAAAAAAAAAAAAGTGGTGCATTCATATATTCTAGATTCAATACAGATACAGTGAAATATTTCAAGCCTTTTTTGTTTTAATCTTGATGATTACGGCTTATAGATCATGCAAATCAAAAATCCAGTATCTGAAAATATTAGAATAAACAATTTATAATACAGAAATGTCGACCTGAGTGGAGCTCTAATCAGCTAATTAACTCAAAACACATGCAAACGTTTCCTGAGCCTTTAATCTCTCAGTCTGGTTCAGTGAATGTACTTTTCCACAATATTCTATTTTTTTTAAATGCACATGTAGCTGGTAGTTATAAAAACATAGTCAAATCAACTTCTATTTAAAATTCATTACATCTTGCACCCACAATGTAATCAAGAACTACAGTTAATAGCTGAGGTAATGGTAACATAGCTATTTAACAACAACAACATCATCATCAACAACAACAACAACAGGAACCAGAACCGAAACAGGAAAAAAAACAAAAACAGGAGATAAAAAATTAACAATAATGAGAAAAATTTCATAGTGGAGATTACAGACCAACAATAAAAAACAGAAATAATAAAAGAGCAATTAATGACATAAGCTATCCAAAGAATTGCAACATAGCTAACTAATTGCAAACCCCTTCTTAGAACAGATATTCCAATACTAGTTATCTAGCGCTACCTACTCAGAAAAACACATTGTATTCGATTATTTTTTATTAATTATATATATTGCAAAAGAGTCAATACAGCAGTAACAACTGCAGCAGTGATTTTTTTTTATGCAATTATACTGTTCACAATATGTAGCCTTGCAAAAATAAAAGTTTTGCACTCTATTTAAAATGTAGTATATATTATTTATATTAATTATAGCTACCTGGAAACTCTGCTGTGGTTAAGATACTGTATATTTCCAGGATCATTGCTGAACTGTACCCTAATGTAGACGTTTGATTTGGTTATTAACCCCAATCTTAAACTTACCTCATTTCCTAATGCTCCAGCAAGCCAGAAAACAAATAAATCACATCCAGAGCTTTGGGTTGTGGTATTTTTACTTTTACTGAGATTTATTTTTGCTTTTCAGTTATTGGTGAGATTTATCATACCCAGCATCAATAATGTTACCCAAAATGCTGCTAACCCTAACCCAAATGTATAATTGATTCACTGACAGGATTTTATTAGCTCTAAAGAGTATACAAAAAGTAAACAAATAAAATCTGAATTGCCAGGCCTTTCTATTCTTTCCATAGATCATTTAAGGTACTTTCTGGCATGGTGGGGTAAAAGTAATCATTTTTATAATTTTTTACTTTTTTAATTCAGTGGTAAAGATGGTTGTGGCATGTTGGTGCAGTGGTGGTATTGTCCTACAGCTCCAGGGTCTCTGGGTCAATTCTCAGCTTCTGTGTGGACTTTTTATGCATGTTCTCCCCACAATGGATTTCCCATTATCTCCCACCTCCCAAAACATATCAGTAGGTGGACAGGCTACTTTAAATTGCCCTTAGGTGTGAATGAGCATCTGAATATATATATATATATATATATATATGGTGGATCCGAAGCCTATCCTGGGAACCCTTAGTGCAAGGCAGGAACACACCGTTCATAAGACACCAGTCCATTGCAAGGTAACACACATATACACACACACACACACACACGTGTTTTTGTGTGTGTGTGTGTGTGTGTGTGTGTATATGTGTGTTACCTTGCAATGGACTGGTGTCTTATGAACGGTGTGTTCCTGCCTTGCACTAAGGGTTCCCAGGATAGGCTTCGGATCCACCATGACCTTGACCAGCATAAAGCGGTTACTGAAAATGACGTAAAGAAAGTAAAGATGGTAAAGTATAGCTCTGGTTGGTTTGGATTATTGTGGCCAATTTTTGTTACAATTTAGTCAAACCTCTCATAAGACAAGCATAGAAATTAGCTATAGCTGTAGTGTAAAGCACTTTTTTAAATAGAAAAAAATGTGGGTTAGACAAACAACCAGGCCAGGGCCTTTAATAACTTGCCTTAATTCATTGAGATTCCCTCCATACTTGTTTCTCTACCATCTGGGAACACCTACACACATTCAGCCCCTGTGGCCCACTGGCTCCACCTTCATGAGCCTGTTCCATATTCAATGTAATCACCATAGACTATAAAAGGATTTCCCAGGTTAGTCATTCCTGGTGAGGTCTTGCAATTTAATTTGATTGGGCTCCGTTGAGCTGTTTGCAGTCTCTGTTTAAATCCAGAGGCCAATGTTAAAATGTTTGCTCAGGATGTATTCAGCAACTTCTTCAAAGAAAGTCAGTTCTACCAGCCCAGAAATAGTATTAAATTTCAGCAATGTTGTAGGAATGTTCATAAGTATTATATAAAAACATTTTCACAACTCTCAGAAATTCATAGAGATTGCATTTCATATTGCACAGGAAGGGTACCGACTGCATGAAATATCACTTTAGCACAAAGAACTGATCTCAACTCCTACGCCAACATTTCATAATGGAAAAAACCCTCTGCTCTTTAATTACATGAAGCTGCTTATCATACATCATTCTGTGTTTTGTAATAAAATTTACTGCATGTCTTTATGACAGCACAAATGATGGGTTGCAGCTAAGCTTTAACAGCTGTGCCTGGCAATCAAATGTCATTCAGGAATACATTTATTCTACTTTACATGAAGTGTGACTCATACATTTAATCAGAAGGGCTCATATGTGTATTAATTTGTTACAACATAATTGTTCTTACTAGTCATAAATAAAACTGAGACATGAGCAACACTTTTCTCTAACACCTTCATTTAAATCCTTTAATTTAGTTTGTTAAAGAACTTTTCTGACTGAGATGCATCTGTTAGTGTGGATCTGCAGATTTTAATTCTAGCCAAATAGGAGTCACATAGAATAGTTTTAAAGATTTAATTGATTAAACAAGTATAATCAGCATAACTCCTGCTTGGTTGGAACGAGGACCTGCAGCTACACTGGCCATTTGCAGGAAGGATTGATTATTGCTGATGGACTCAACAGTTGGTGTTTCTACCGACTCCCAGTGTAGTTTTAAAAATTCTGCATCAACTGACTCATGCATGGTCCAAACATCTCTGTAATACATTCAATTTAACATATTACTAAAACAAAAATAATCATATTAACAAATTGGTAGGCTTTAACACTTAATAACTGATTAATACAAAATGAATACAAAAATGTATCCTTCTTTATTGATTTCCTCCTCCATTCTTGCTGTTGTCAAAAGGTTACAAAAGGAAGAAGGTTTGCAATCTCAGAATATGCTCAATAGGTTTTGAAGTGGAGAATCACCATTTTGATGGAGTAATTAATGTTACAAATTGAATATTCAATTAAACATGTTTAACTGCAATCATGATTCAGTATGAAATGGTTTCCCTTGGCTCACATTATTAGATTTGATAAATGTTTGCAATCACTTTAGCATCACCATCTTGAAAACTCTTTTTTTCTAATGAGCCAGTTGTCAGTTTTTAAAGATGCAGAGTATGATATTGATTACTCACTTTGTGTTAATGTATTAAAAAATGATAAATTAGCCACCATCAGCAAGAAATTTAAATTCCCCTTAATTCATGTTAAATATATAAAATCAGAAACTGAAACGGTTTTAGAAACTGCTGACTGAGGATGTGTTTAATATACACTAGACAAAGTTGGAAGGGACCTCTCTGCACCTTTGTCTGAGCTTTAAAGATAAAACACAAAAACACATAATATAGTCACTGTTTAGTTTTATGGCTACAAGATATGTAGCTTGTGTAACACCATCACTAATTAGTTAATACATTTTGGTCCATGCACTGTTAGGAACAGTGCAATAAGCTCCTTTAAATCAGGTGATAAAATGGTGGGTCTTAATGAAAATTGTCTAATAGAAACACTCATTAGGCCTATCCTTAACAACTATATTACTCAGAGAGAAGCACAGAGACACTGTCACAGAGGTTTAAAGGTGATGAAAAAGACATTGTTCAATCAAAACATCCATTTGTCTGGCATGGTGGCTTCATAAATAATAAACTGGAATGGAATGGGGCTCCATAATCATTTTAATACAAATGGACTGAGCATTCAATTCCATGCTCCTATAAGAAGCAGATACTATAAAGTACTAGCAAAAATGTGTACACCTGCCATCTTACCTTTTGTGAGGTGTACTTATGGTATTCACTTCTTATAGGAACTAGATGCTCAGTCCATTTGTACTAAAATACAGTACAGATATCAAATAGTAACCAAAAATCCTGCAGTGCAGTGGTTCTCAAAGTGGGGTGTGTGAAGCGTAGTCAGGGTGTCAGTGATTTATTTATTTATTTAAATTTAGTTACAGTGATGAAAAACACAAGGCACAAATATCAAATGTGCACGATATGGCTAAAAGTTTGTGGACACCTGACCATGTGCTTTTTAAACATCTCATTCCAGATGTAGTTCCCCTTTGCTGTTATAACAACCTCCACTCTTCTGGGAGGGTTTTCCACAAGATTTTGGAGGAGGTCTCGGATGAAATCAGTTAGTGCGTTTACATGCAGTGCGTTTACATGGACAACAATAATCCACTCTTAACCCGATTAAGACCATACTTTGATTAAGAAACTACCATGTAAACAGCAATTTTTAATTACCTTAATCTAATTAAGGTCACACTCGAAGTAAGCAATAATTGAATTAAGACAGGTGGAGTACTCCTGTTTTAATCGCATTATGGACGTGTATTACAGACGTGTAAACACCTTAATCACATTATGAACGTCGTGTGAGAGTTTTCACCGCATTTTGCGACAGGACACGATCGCACATGGCAGTTTTACGTTTTACGGCAAACAAGAGAGTTCGGCTGCTTCCCAAACCGCATACTTGCCTGCTATAGGCCTGTAGTGGGGAAAAAATACATGTTATCTCGGCTACTATATAGACGGTAAGTATGCGGTTTGGGACACAGCCCACGGCTTCAAGCAGCTGTCTATTTGCACGTATAGCATGACAAATAATTAACTGCACTTAAAAGCTTTCGTAAGAAAATTAAATAAAAACATCCAAAACTGTATACGGTACCATAACGAAGACAAACTGTATGTTGATAAGTGAAATTCTGGAGGGACGTCGAACGGCGTGGCGCGGTGACGTAATGACGTGGGCTGTTAATCTAATTATGTTCTAGAACATGAAAAACAGGAACATGACAGGAATATTCTAAAAGCGACTCATGTAAACACCTTAATCACATTATTATCTTACTCAGAGTAAGGTCAATATTTAGATTACTGCTGTCCATGTAAACGTAGTCAGTGTTACAATTCATCTCAAAGGTGTTCAGTGGAGTTGAGGTCAGGGCTCCATACAGGACACTCGAGTTCTTTCACTCCAACCTTGGCAAACCATGTCTTCATGGAGCTCGCTGTGCACAGGTGCATTGTCATACTGGAGCAGGTTTGGGCTACTTAGTTCTCTAATGAAAGGAAATTGTCATGCTACAGCATACAAAGACATTCTAGACATTTGTGTGCTTGCAATTTTGTGATGGTTAGGTGTCTACAAACGTTTGATCATATAGTGCATTAGATTATACTCTTATTATGAATGGGTTTAATACAAACCTCAATAACTCAAATGAGTGGGCCTATAAATATTGTCAGTGGAAATTTCACGAATCTAAAGGTCTAATAAATAAATATATTATCTATTTAAATAATATTCCTGGGGGGGGGGGGTCTTTCAGTCCTGATGGGGTCCGTGGAATTAATTTTAGAGTAAAAGGTGTTCCCCAATACAAAAATGTCTGAGATCTCTTGCTTTAGTGCTGAGCTTCAGCCAGCAGCCTCTCGCTTTAGTCTCTCCAGAACCTCCTCTTGACTAATCGATGCAATGACTTTAATGACTTTTTCTCTGGATTTACTGCCCTGTAATAATACAATGCAAAAAGAATGAGATGAAACCGATCAGGGAATACAGATATCCAGGCCTTTTTGCCACTTCAATGATGTATATGTACCTTATCCAGCGTGACTTCACTCTTCTTCAGCGCCAGCACTTTGCACAGATAGCGCACGAGCTCCGCGTTGGCCTCGCCGTCTGTAGGAGGTGCAGCAATAGCGACCCCCACCGCCTCCGAGCTCACATCTACACCCAAACACACTGTCATTACACCTACAAGGTAGGCAAGGTATGTTTGAACACGTACTAAAATCTGATGGCAGAAACCCCAACCTGTGACAGCATTTTGCTTTGCTCCAGGCTTGGCGTGTATCGCTATTGCAAGTCCGCCGTCTTTATGCGTGGAAACTGGACCGGTCGGTGTTTCTGACTGCTTCTTCGTCTGCGTGGTTTTGCTCTGATTATGGGATATGAAGCGAAAAAGAGTAAACCATCCAAAAATCGAATAATCAATCTGAAATCACGTGAGCTCTTTTATCCGCAATGATGAAATCTGATCATTGAGACCGCATCCTGCCTTCAGACTAAAGATCTACAAGCAACGTTCACATCAGTTAGTTATATATTTGCATGACATTACGCTGTGACACTAGATGTATCTATACATAACCACCTCGGCTCATGGAATCCTACCGTTTTTTCTTTCTTGGGCATGTTGTTTATAAGAGAATCTCCTCTGCCTGTGGACTTTACTGTAGCCGAAGAAGAACGGAGACTTTCCCTACAGCTACTTTCAGAGAGTGTAAATAACGTAATTCTCATAAATCCATGACGCAAACTTTGGCAATACATGAACTAAACTGTTCAAAAGCATGTAAAACATATAATAAACTACCGCACGGTACCAAAAAATAAAAATAAACTAGCAAGTTAGCAAAATTCTGCTACCAGTAAACTTAAAGCTAACGCATTGCGCATGCGCTGAAAACGCTAGCTTTTTAGCGTCAACATTGCGCCACACGTACGCAGCAGCGTAAACTTCAACATAAACATCCTAATACAGGTGTTCTCAAACTTCTTTTCATTATTAAAAAAAAATCACGGAGCCCTTTAGGAACTTGTGATAAACCAAATAATCAAATATTAAACACATTATGTATGCACCATCGGATTTATTAGATTCATTACATTTTTATTCCTGAACTTTCCATGCACAGAACCAAAACAAGTGTGTGCAAAAAAATAAACATCCCTTTTTCAGGAGACTGTATTATAAAGATAATTTACTGGAAATAAAAGCAGTTGAAAGGGTGAATTCTCCTGCCTTCCTCTCAGTGTTCCCAGGATAGTCTTCGGATCCACCACGTCCCTGAACAGGATAAAGCTGTTACTTAAGATGAATGAACTAAATTAAATAATGTCGGTTGTATAAAAATGGCAGTTAGATTCACTTAGAGATTTCTTATCTCTATCTGTGTTTTTAAGTCACAGAACTTTAGATTTGGAAATCTGAAAAAGTAAATTTGAAAAACGTCCAATAATTGTGACGTATAATGTTAAACCTGTTCAACTGAGGTAAGTATAACTATGACAATAGTCATTGTTAGTTTATTGTAACCTTTATCAACACCACATCATCGAAAAATAATTATGAGCATTGCAGACCCCATGGCTTTATGACCACTGTCCTTGAGAACCACTATCCTAATAAGACCAACACCAGTGTGAACTATTACTACATATTAACCTCTCTCTTAGGACCATGTCTGTTTAAGTAGTTGTATTAGTTCTGGTATTTAATTAAAAATAATGTAAATCCTTCATCTATTACTTCTGCTACTGCTACTTTTTCTTGCTCATTTTTCAAACTTTTATACATATTGGTCTCCTTTTCTATCTTAAACCTTGTAACTAAATTTGAGATCCCTCCTAGTTCTTTAAATATGTGCTCTCATGTCCCTCCTCCAGCCTATGCAGGAGTGACATAGTGCTTCAGACAACAAACACTTTCACTCACCACACATAGTCTCAGCTCCAAAGAGTCTTCAACGTATGAGCATGAGACGTGCTTTTTTCCCAGTCTAGCAACTTTAAACATCTGTTGCGGATGTGTACTGCAGAGTAATTTACAGACTAATCTATTCTTTAAAAAGTCATAATGGAACAAATTTCAAGCCAAGAAGCAGATGACAATCCTTATCTCTGGTAAGGCTTTGTTTTTTTATTTCTACTTTCCACTTTCTGCTTTCATACATTACTCAGCAAACATTTAGAATTTTAGTAGACTACTAAACCTAAGAATATCCACACATTCTTTTGTAGGAATAGCCTAAAACAAGGTCAAAACTTTAGAAAAACAGTAAAGAATATTTGTAATGAAGGGGAAGATTTAAGTGGTGCTGAAAATTGATATCGTCAAGATGCTCAGTACTTATCCTTCATGACTGGACTTGTCTCACAACAGTCATACACTCTATAGTCTGTAATTTCATGTGTGTGGTTAACTTTTTAACCCATTAGTTTTCTTTCACAATGTCAACAGTAATGGCATTTTCTTCTATTATGTTGTTTACATGTGTAAGCAATGATGAAATTATCAGAGTATATGAATTTTGATTAATGTGACATTCATTTGCCAATATTAAATGACTCAAATAGCATTTGATATATAATTATAAATGTTGTATTACTAGTTTTCAGAGAACACCATCTTTTCGTCGCAAATGGAGAAAACGCTATGGAGGTTTGGATGGCAACAAATTGCTGGAGCCAAATAAGGAGGAGGACATGAGAGGTATAGTACTACAATCTGCTCTGCCCAAATGTATTATTTGGAAGTGATCCTTGTGTCTTTACACTCTGTGTTTTTCAGTGGCAGGTTTTAAATGTGGTTGTAGTTCCAGTTATAAATTGTTCTTCCACACGCATTTGAGGCAGTTGTTTTGTTTGTAAGTATATCTATTACAAGAAAAAGACTGATCCCTGATCAGCAGATGTAAGGATGTTTAGCAATGCAGAAAGAGTTCTGGCTGGAACTGTGCTTGTGGTTTGGGGGGTGGGGTGGGGGGTTGTGGGTAAGGAGGGGTAGGGAGCGAAATCAACACAACATAGTGATATCGTTTCCTGTTTCTTTTTAGACTGTACATAAGTAATGAGTGACACATTACATATAATTTTTATTGTTGTTGTTTTGCTACTTTAGAGCGAAATCAACACAACATAATGATATGGTGTCCTGTTTCTTTTTAGAGTGTACATAAGTAGTGAGTGACACATTATATATAATTTTTATTGTTGTTGTTTTGCTACTTACTATCCTTTTATCCTGAATGAGGAGTCATAATTGATTGCATGATAGGACTTTTTTGATTGATGTGAATATTTGTTTTGCCTTTGATTGCACTGGGGAACAGTAATGAGTTTTATAAGTTTTTATTAGTCAGTTTACATATTATGGGTGACTAATTACAATTCTGATCTTCTTAGTGATCTCTCTATTGAGTCGTCCTGTTTTGCTTAGAGTTCCACGACCTCTGAAAGTAGTCCAAAGGCTTTACATTTCCAATTTAATGGGTTGAATTCAAATGTGACACTATAATTATTCAATATTTTGAGCAATGTGATATGAGTACTCTCTTTATGAGCTGTACCTCTTCTCTGATATATTCCTCCTTTTTATTTATTCTGTCAAGCCAAGAGCCCAAAGGTTGGCAGTGCTGCTTAATTAAATGTCTGGAATACGCTAATATAGGAAGGCATAAAAGCAACTTCCTGTCTTTTGGTCCTTTGAAACCACTTCTGTAGATCTCATATATTTTTATTACTGTGTTAATATTGTAGACAGGTCAAAGTGTGAAAATTAAAAATCAGAAAAGTGGCATCACCCCATTCTTTATATAAAAAAAGGAGCTTGAAATCTCATCAGAACTAAAACAATCATACAACAGAAAAGCATATCCAAGTAATGATTTAAAGATTCATTACAGAACAAGATGTCCAAAACACTAAAGGTGTGTAGGCCACCTAAGCTTCATAGAGCCTACTCTGATTTCAGTCATTAAATAGAGAATGGTTCAAAGAGCCCTGTTCAAACATTGGCAGTAGTTAAATGTGGAAAATGAGGCAGCTTCAAGAATCGATGAAAATAGATCATAGATCATACAACAAAGTAGCTCCACTTTAACAGTCTCTTTCACACTTTCCTTTGTACAAGAAAAATTCACAATTGCAGCTGAGATTGAAAATAGAAATTACAGTCATAACCCACACACCAAGCTCCGGATGTTTGCAGTTTTATTATGCAATTGCTTGGGGTTTTAGGAGGGGACCACATCTCAGCTAACAATATCTAAAAACATGTGACTATATTGTACAATAGCTTAGCTGCATATCCTCTCACCAGATCCTCTCTTAAGACTCCTTCTTTGTTACAGAAGGCAGCTTTTATATCTCTACTTGTGAAGTAAGGAATATCAGAATGTTCTTCCTCTTTTTGTAACCCCCCCCCCTTTTTTTAACCCCGTTTAGAGAATGGTGTGATGATAAATGGCCTCACTGAAAGGAATGCTGCCCCTGTGAAGAGTGCAGAAGCTCAGGTGCCTGTATACAAGCTCTGTCCTGCTCAGCCTGCCACTGCTACATCAACATTCGATCCAGATAAAGCCTAAATCATAGGCGTGGAAAGTACAGATCTAATATCTTGTTAAAACCCTGAGGATTACAAACAATAGGAGATTCTAGTTTAGCACAGCTATAGGCTATTTTTAATATGCTTTATATAAAGTTAGATTCTAAATATAAAACACAACACCCCACTAGGAATTTCAGTGGATACCCATATAATAATGCCTTGTAATATGTATGGCAGAAAGTAGCATTGTTGGTGGCACCACATAAACCTAAAGAAGCCTGCCTGTGCAAGAGACTAGGCTGAAATGTCCTTTAATAAAACCAGTGCTGCAGGCACTTCTTGTTGCTGTTGTCAGCCGGCAACATACTTGTCAGCCATCATGTTACCTTGTAAAGGTAACAATTAGTTTTCCTGTGCAGCACCTGCATTTATTTAGACATCAAAGACATCAAAGTAAGTGTCTGGATGTGATTTTAAAGCCTGTAGATTGTGTACATCTAGAAATGGCGTGGATTTAAGGCAGTGTAAACACTTTAGACGTACTAATTTGAGTCTCACTGTTTTATCTAAACCAAGGCTAGACTTACTTTTTGATTTAAAAAAAAAAAAACACAGGCAAAATCTTGTGCCATTTTTCTGAGAGTAGTAGGAGTGCCATGAAATGTTGTTTCCCTTTATAGCTCTGCTGTGAGTGTTGTGTCGTTTTTAATGTTTCCAGGAGACCAGATTTGCAGAGAGTATTTCAAATCTTGTGCCAAGAAAAGCTATGACACCTCAGAGGCCTGTCAACTTTGTGGCTCCAGGATCAACAGGTAGAGATCTAAAACTGGAATGAGAGCTATGAAAAAACTACAGTATTATAATCATACAAGCCAGTATCACTGTTTCTAGTATATTAAGGTATCTGTCCAGGATATCGTCCAATATTTTCCAAAAAGGACATAATTGAAGCAATACTCCAGCATTTTCCAGCTTATCTATCCACAGCATTTGTATTTTATGTGAATTTATCAGCGACTAGAATGTCAACCTATTTTCTTTGTACTGAAAAAAAAAAACTTTTTGAAAATTTCTTAGTTTTAGAAAAGTAGAGGACAATATTGTAGCTTTCCAAGGATGTTCACCAGTGAAAAATGTCTTACTAACCATAGTAATGGTTTACTACAAATGCTAATACTACTACTAATACTTTTTCTGCAGGTACATAACTTCCTTTATTTTGTAAACCTCTTTCCTATATGATTTCTCTTTGACTTAGTCTCCCTTAAAATAATTTGCCATGATGATGATGATGATGATGATGATGATGATGATGATTATTATTATTATTATTATTATTATTATTATTAAGTTGTCACTTAGACAGTTATAGATCTTTTAAATGTCATTTTATGGACACTGACTAAACTTATTTTCAAATCAAATTTAATCTCTGCCACAAGAACTTGCCTTAAATATCTAGCATCAACAAATTAGTGTTGCCCACTGTTGCACAGCTTTACCAGTATTTATCAGCAATGGTGGCACAAAAGCCCCTCAGGCAGAACCAGAGCGAATGCTCACTGCCCAGCCCTGGCCAAGCATCAGCAGGACTGAGGCCCAGCACACCCAATCCAAGAGAAAAGTGTGAGTCTCATGTCTCGTTCACAAAATCTTTTTAGACTTTCTCACCCTGGTTAAAATCTACTTAAGGTAACTTTATTGCCACCAACGTGTTTTTGTGACGCACATCTTGTCCCTGGCTTTCTGTAGGTCTGCTGACGTGCTGTTCGACAGCTTCGCCTCCGGAGGAAGAGTCAGCACCAATCATTTCTTTGAGGTATTTGAGAAAGGCATAACCTGTCATGCTCTAAATAACACTCCTGTCCAGGAAATCATAGATGCTGATTTTTTTTTCTCAACAGACCCTGTGGTGCTCTGGCATTTTAAGAACTGACCCACGGATTAAGGACTGCTATGCACTGATGAAAAAACTGCAGAATGCTGATGGAGCAGTGGACAGGAACACTTTCCAAAGGTCTAAAGCCTCATAAGAATCATAGGCCTGTGTAGTCATTAAGCACAAATTAAACTGATGTTATCTACGTATTCTACCTTCTGACAATGGCTGTACTCTTTTGTGGTCATCTTGCAGGTGTGTGACAGGCTTTGTATCTTTCATTCTGAAAGCAGTGCAAGGCAGATTTGTCATTCCAGATTTCTGTATGTTTGCTGAAGAGACCCAAAAGCTGTTCATTAAATGTAAACAGCTGTCTTCTGTAGAGGTGTGTATGTAATTTCAGCTTTACTCAATTAGTCTACTTTTTGTGTGGTATTAATCTTATATATTTTAGTCCCTCACAGATGCCTCATTTTCAGAAAGGACATGTATGGAAAAACAATATGAAAATTCAGTATAAAATGTGTTATCAAATACTGGACAAGCAATAATTATAATGTCATTAAACAGTTCCTTAAGATCAATTTAATGGAAATTCAAAGAAAAGCATTGTGTGAAAATGTACTTGTAATATATGACTTAAGAGTACTTCAGCTACATAATAAATACATTTTTTGACAGGAGAAGGAAGACAGAAGCAAGGCCAGTGGAAAGTGGGGGATTTCAATCTGCACAGTGGATGGCCAGAGGTATTGAAGTGAAACCATTTTAAAATATGTAACGTTTTGTCATATCGCCAATTCAAAATTTCCACATAAAAACCCTAGCAAGCCTAGATTCTTTTCTATCCACAGCAATCTACACTCAGATTGGTAACTGTCATATAACTGAAATGCTCTGAGTTGATGGATGAGATTTAGATTATGCTGAAATAAAATGTAAATGTGATGCCTTTTGTGATATTTTGGCTGTAGGCTCTCTCTTGGGGACTGGAATGAGCCGTGTGTTCTGGGAGAGATTGCCTGGCCGCTTGTTTACGGGCTTGCCGTGGATCAACTTGGAGTTGACCATGTCCACAGACATGTAGGAGTGGAGGAATATGCAAAATATGAGTCCCCCTTTACCCTGAGCAAACAAGGTAACAAAACAAAATCACAAGCACTGGAATACATTGATGAGACAGTTTGATTCAATTTGTAGGATTGAATCAATCCCTGCCTGTGTGTAAGGTTTTTCTGGTGACAGATTAAGTCCAAGCCCAGACTGCAGTGTGTTTTCAATTGAGATCCTTCAAGAAGTGTGTAATTTAGTACATCAGCTCAGCTTAATTGATGTTTGGAAAATATGAAATGTGTCAACTGTTGATGTGGTTAAATTTAATTAATACTTAATTATTATATTAAAGATCATTTTGGATTGCAGGTGTCCCTCACACTCCCCTGACAGAGACGGGAGCAATTATATGTGCATCACTGCTGCAGGTGCGGACTTCTTTAACTCATTGTTATCATGTGCATTATTATTATGTGCGTATGATCGAACACATCACATCATCAAATAACTATAATAGGACACCCACAAAATCATTTACTCTACTTGTTGATTGTTTCTTCCTTTTAGCAGTTAACATTAAGGCAAGTTACAGAGGAAGAGGAGAAATTCGAGTCGGTACGCATGCTACAGGCATACTTGAACATTTTACATTCTAGTATATGTATTTTAGACTTTTAGCTAATTTTAGCTAAATTTCATCCTCAGGTTTTGAATATTGTAAGAAGATTATGTAACAAGGAACATGCCAACTTAAATTGTACAAGGTAGGTTGTCTGGAAATTTATTTGTAATATTTAATAAAAATGCTCCATTTGATTTCATATTGTACGTATGACTTCAGTTATCAAGGCTTGAGGAAGGACATTATACGTCTACATGCACTTTCATTTTATCTTCAAGAAAAGAAGGTAAGCATATTTTTTAATTATGTAAATCAGGATTGTAGGTGAAACAAAAACAAGATTGCAGTTGAAACAGGATAATGAATGATAAAACTCCTGCTGCTCTAACCTTAATTACTTGACCCATTATAGTGTTTTCCGGAAGCCAATGATATAAATGCTACACTGGATCTGCTGTTACAGGTACTCAGTTTAACCAGTTCAATTTTACAGTACAACATGGTCCAAGCTCTCATCTCTCATAAAATCTATTGTTTTTATGGTTTTTAGTGTATGTCTACAGAAGTCACATGTGAGTCCGGAGCTGCCTTGGCTGCAACTTTAGCTAATGGTGGCCTCTGCCCTATGTCGGGTGACCAGGTCCTCTCCAGCTCTGCAGTTCGCAGTACTCTGTCCATAATGCAAGTGGCAGGAATGAACGATTACTCCAGAAAATTCCATTTTAAGGTGAATAGGATGTCTTGGGTGTCTTTGTGTGTATGATTTCATTTGCTATATATGTGATTTTAAATTATGTCTGATATGCAATGCTATTGCATATTATGTATTTTGTGTCACAATTCAATAGTGCATCAATAACACTGTAATTGATATGCATATAGAAACCTAATCACTAACTCTATAAAGGCATAGGATAGGAGCTGTATCATCCTTTTATTAGTAATAGTCTTGAATCACCCCTTGCTGGTGAAAACCAAAACTTTTCATGCGTATCATACAGTACTATATTTGTTTTAATGGTGGTGCGAGATTCAACATCCAAACATAAAGTATGCGGCATGTGATTTAACTAGAAACTAGGGATGTAACCAAATATGAATACATTATATGAAATGAACAGATGTATTCTAAACAGATATAAATACAGATACAAATAGGAGTCGCACTATTCATTATTTATTTATTTATTTATTTATTTATTGAAAGGCCAGGAAAGTTGATGGAGCCTCTGGTTGAGACTAGAGGTGTGCATAAGGACTAGGATCCTGTGGGGCACAACATAAAAGTTGCACAAAAGGGAAGTTTATACTTTCATGCAGGTGCAAGCGAGCCATCAGATATGAAGCTTGCAGGACAAAAAAAGACCTGTGCAATGCATTCACAGCATTCATTCATTCATTACTGGTAACTGCCTGGTCAGGGTCACAGTGGTTTAAATTAGGTTGTTAGTTTGTTTATATTTTGAGAAAATTTGTTAAAAATGGTCCCGGCACATCTTTAATACTAATTATAAACTTGAGTTATATAGTTGAGGTTCAAGTTCACTTTGTCAAATTTAAATGAGAAACAATAACATTCTTGTGCTACAGTGGTGAACACATACAGTTAACATAAAGTGCATACAACAAACAAACAGAGACAGCATTCAGGACAGCAGTGCAGGAGGAGATTTCACATAGGTGGGAGAAAAGGTATTGCACAAGTCAGATCGCATGTGGAATGAATAGTGCAAACTGACTAATACAATATAATTGTTTTAAAAAAAGGATAAGTCTGTCAGAGCCAGAATTCCCATGCTATGCTGACAGTGCTGCTATTTCTTCTATTTTTACATTGTTTTCCAATATTTCTGGTGCATATTTAATAAAAAAAAAACACAAAAGAAAATAGTAGTTAGGCCACACCCATTCTGGGTTTAAATTTTATTACAAATGGATATTTGGAGCACTAAACAGATACAGAGAATGACATTGTGCTACATCCCTAGTAAAAATGCTAGTTTTATTTGTGCAATTCTCAAGTTAAAGTGACTCATAAAAGTCTGTGCGGTAAGAGATCACTTTAGTCAGGAAGCATAATAGCTCTCACACTCCCTCTCAGGCATCCATGCCTGCCAAATCCAGCAGCTCTGGTGTTGTGTTGACAGTAGTCCCTGGGGTGCTGGGCATCACTTGCTGGTCACCAGAGTTGGATGTATATGGAAACTCATGGAGGGCTGTGCATTTCTGTGAGGTAAAGACTATTTTCCAAATAGGGATACAGTACATGTGAGGTGGCTGCAGGTGAAATGATAATCCTCTGTCTTTGTTTCAGGAGCTGGTGTCAGTTTTTCAGCTACACAGCTTTGATATCAGGACTCCATTCAGACAGGTGCTGTTCTACAGGCAGTGGAAAGTGGAGTCTGAGGTCAGATAAACCACTTTAGAATGAATGGATGGAGACATTAGTTAGACATAGACAACCCTTTATAATTTATAGTGACATGTTTCCTTTCTTTGGTCTCATAGGGCTACCAAATCATGAACATCCTATTGGCTGCTTATCGGGGGGACCTGCAATCGTTACGGAGGTACAGATATCACACTGTGCTGATAATGTCATTAAAGGTCCACAAAAGGATTTCTCTTTTTATGAACAATTTAATGAGACACACATCAGTTAAGTGTAATTGAGGTTAACTCCAGAATTAAACCCCTGGACGAAGAGACTTACACTGGTGCTTGAAAGTTTGTGAACCCTTTAGAATTTTCTATATATCTGCATAAATATGACCTAAAACATCATCAGATTTTCACAAACAAATGTGACAAATATTATACTTGGTCATTTACTTATTGAAGAAAAAGTTATTACATATCTGTGAGTGGTAAAAGTATGTGAACTCAGTATCTGGTGCATTCAGTATCTGGTGTGACCCCCTTGCACAGCAATAACTGCAACTAAACATTTCCAGTAACTGTTGATCAGTTCTGCACATCGGCTTGGAGGGATTTTAGCCCTTTCCTCAGTACAGAACAGCTACAACTCTTGGATGTTGATGGGTTTCCTGATATGAACTGCTTGCTTCAGGTCCACAACATTTCTTTTGGATTAAGGTCAGGACTTTGACTTGGCCATTCTAAAACATTAACTTTATTGTTCTTTAACCATTCTTCGGTAGAATGACTTGTGTGTTGTTGTCTTGCTGCATGAAACACCTTCTCTTGAGATTCAGTTCACAGACAGATGTCCTGACATTTTCTTTTAGAAATCGCTGGTATAATACAGAATTCATTGTTCCATCAATGATGGCAAGTCGTCCTGGCCCAGATGCAGCAAAACGGGCCCAAACCATGATACTACAACCACCTTGTTTCACAGATGGTATAAGGTTCTTATGCTGGAATTCAGTGTTTTCCTTTCTCCAAACATATGAATTAAAACAAAAAGTTCTGCTTTGGTCTCATCCATTCACAAAACTTTTTTCCAATAGCCTTCTGGCTTGTCCATGTGATCTTTAGCAAACTGCAGATGGGCAGCAATGTTTTTTTTTTGGGCACCATTTTTGTTGTGTTCTCCATAAGGTTGACATTAACACTAGCCAATGTGAGAGAGGCCTTTAGTTGCTGAGAAGTTACCCTGGGTTCCTTTGTTGCAAACTTTTACACATCCTGCTCTTGGGGAGGATAACAATAGTCTTGAATTTCCTCCATTTGTACACAATCTGTCTGACTGTAGATTGGTAGAGTCCAAACTCTTTAGATATATTTTTGTAACCTTTTCCAGTCTGATGAGCATCAACAACTCTATTTCTGAGGTCCTCAGAAATCTCCTTTGTCCGTACCATGATACACTTCCAAAAACATGTGTTGTGAAGATTAGACTTTGATCCCTGTTCTTTAAACAAAACAGGGTGCTCACTTACATCTGATCCCACTGACTGAAAACACCTGACTCTAATTTCACCTTCAAATTAACTGCTAATCCTATAGATTCACATACTTTTGCCACTCACAGATATGTAATATTGGATCATTTTCCTCAATAAATAAATGGCCAAGCAGAATATTTCTCATTTGTTTAATTGGGATTTCTTTGTCTATTTTTAGGACTTTCAAAATCTGATGATGCTTTAGGACATATTTATGCAGAAATATAGAAAATTCTGTAAAATTCACAAACTTTCAAGCACCGCTGTACAGGTACTTAATCTCATATTTGATCAAAAACAACAATATAGTTTCAGGATACTGCCATTACATAATGAATTTCTTATGATATTATGATTTGTTTTTAGTGTAAAGGTAAGTCTGAATGATTTTGCATAATTATTAATCATAGTGCGTAATATTTTTCTACAATTATTTGTCCATTCTCTTAAAGGGTGCCAACAATTCTGGAGTTGACATGTACAGCACGATGCAAAAAGCTTTTGCACATGCAAAGAAATGCTGTAAAGCAAAGATGCCTCCATAAAATGAAATGTTAAAAAAAAAAAAAACACTATGAAGAGCAGTAAACAGTAATAAATAAACAAAGCCAATATTTGATGTGACGACCCTTTGCTTTTTATAAGTTTTTTTTAAAGGAAATTAGCTGGTAAGTTTTACTGAGCATCTTGCAGAACCAGTTCTTCAAGAAACTTTGACTGTCGCACTTGCTTCTTTTTTTTAAAGCAAAACCCAACAACCTTCATTATGTTTTGTGACTTTTGCACAGTACTGAATATGAAAATTAATAGGACCGACCACACTAAGTCACTTTTGAAAAAGGCTATCACCTGGCACATTTCTTTTCTGATTTGTAAAAATGCTTTAAAAAGACCTACACTTTATTTGTTGTACAAAATAAGGCTGACACAGTCAGCTATTTTAGTTGGCCAATGATTTCAAAGCATTATCACTATTTAAATGATGCAGATGGTCCAACACAATGACGTACGACTGCATCTAAAACCAGCTTCACTCTGTCACTTCACACCCACTCCAAGGACCTCTCACACCACTTAGTAATCAGGACCCATGGCATGCTAAAATGTGTCATTCCTCACCTCGGCAGGTATTTCCTCTCTGGAGCAGATGTGAATGCTGTTGATTATGATGGAAGGTCTGCACTTCATGTGGCTGCCTCAGAGGGGCGTCTGGAGGTCATCAAGTTTCTGATGGAGAGCACTGGAGCCAACTGCACACTCAAGGACAGGTAAAGTTAAAAATACAACAGTGACTAGTGTGATGCATCATGCAACTTAATATGTTGAACTGGATTACTCTTTCATATAGGTATACACATTTTACTGATTATCTGTGATTGGATTTTGTGTTGACGTTAACAGGTGGGGAAACACAGCTTTGCAGGAGGCTATAAGATGCAATCAAGGACCTGCTGTACAGCTCCTCACAAAGTATACAGACTACAAGGAAATGTTATGATAGTGCACCAACCCCAGACACATAACCCCAGACATTCAGTTTACATATTGCAATGTCATATATAGTGTTTTTTGTAGTCCCTGATTTGAGCTTTAAATGGCTGGCACCAGACCTATTTCGATTTAGACCTTGAATTTAAATACAAACATGGATTTTGTGGGTTTAACAGTTAATATAACTGATCTGTCATACCTTGGTGTAGCTGAACAGAAGATGCATCTGTGGTATCAGGGTATTCAGGAATCTATGCATGGTTTAAGTCTAGAAGTGCAGAAAAGTTTAACAGTAAAGTGTATTCAGGAGTTCTGGTAGCTCAAATTATTATTATTATTATTATTTATTTTTTTAAAATATTTTTTTCTAATACAATCATCAAGACTCATCCATGAGCGCAACATTGTGTTCAATAAAGAATGCTGTCTTATGTCTAATATCTCTAATTGTTACAGGGCTTATTGATAAAAGCAACTGCAGTGTAATAATGGTAGAAGTGGTAAAAGTAAAGTAGTACACAAAGTTTCCGGTGACCTGATTTCACTACAGTCTCAGAACCTACTTACATAGCTGACAGAGAAATTTTGTCCAAAATGTACATTTCCAATAGGAGAGAAACCAACTGTCACACTTCAACTTACACTTCTGGTCAAAAGTTTAGACACACTCATTCTTTATTTTTAATTTTTTTCTCCACATTTTAGAATAATAATGAATTCATCAAAACTCTGGGATAACTAATAATAATTCCAAAATAAATAAAAATAATTTAATAATAATAATAATAATATTTTAGCATCTTCAAATTAGACACCCTTTTTCCCTAGAATTTTCAGAAATGTATTCTTGGTATTTTCTCAACCAATTTCTTGAGGAATCAGCCTGAGATGCTTTTTAATGTCTGAATATTTCACTCCAAGTCATCCATTAAAAAAAATTGTAAATAAAATGTTATTCATTAGAAAACTTTCATTAGAAAACTATGTTATCACAATTATATTTTTGTCTACAACACCAATTTCAAACATTTAATCATACACCATCAGATGAAAAGGTTTTTAAGATCATGAGAAACATTTCAGTCAAGTGTCTCCAAACTTTTGACCGGTAGTGTACATTCTGGTGGTTCACCTGCATAGCAATAGAGAGGCCATTTTCTCAAACTATTTGAGTGCAGTCCCTTCAAGGCTGGAAATAGTGGACAGGAAGTCTAGTGTTGTATTAAAGCCAACAAGAGCGAAGACTTCAGAGGTTCTGCAATGGCCAGTAAAACAGTACATGTCGAATGAATCCAAACTGGGGTCTAGAGCAGTGGTTTTCAAAGTGGGGACGCCAGGGGGCGCCCAGGGGGCCTCAACAATTTGGTGTGAAAAATAAATTCTCACTCTCAGACAACCACACACACATACACACACAATCAATTCCTAATGTAATGTAATGTAAAATGTAAGATGTGATTATTAATAAATAAAAAGGGGGATATATTTAGAAGTCTGTATTTTTAATGTGTTTTAAAGACATCTTGCAAAAGTGGGGCCTCGGTCAAATGTTAATGCCATTTGTGGGGCCTTGCCCTGGAAACGTTTGGGAACCCCTGGTCTAGAGGTCTAGTAGGTGGTTCAGTGTGAGAAAAAGAAACTTGGCTATACATAAAACATTCCAATAAAATGTGAATAATATTAATAATTAATAATATTCTGGTCAGAAGCTTCAACAATCAGATCTTGGTATTGTCTCAGAACAAGCAATATAATATTGTGGAATAAACTAGCATTTTGCTTTGTGATTGGGAATGATGCTGAGTTTATTATGCTTAGTGAACAATTTTAAAGTAAATATTTTGTATGTATAAAGCAATCAGCTCCTCAAATCACATGTATCTATGCAATTTGTGCAGACTGAATAAATCATAATTAGCTCATGCTGATATGCAGTGCCCTCCACTTATATTGGCACCCTTGGAAAATATGAGCAAAGAAGGCTGTGAAAATTTGTATTTATTGTTTAACCTTTTGATATTTTGTTTAAAAAATTTACAAAAATACTCTGCTCTCATGGATATCAAACAATTGCAAACACAGCATAGGTTTATCAACAAAAAAACTTTGTTAAATATAGGTGTGAATGCACCTTCCAGAATGCAGCTGCTAGAGTCCTAACTAAAACTAGAAGGTACGACCATATCACACCGATATTATCAATACTGCATTGGCTCCCAGTAAAATCTCGCATTAACTATAAAATACTTTTGTTAACCTATAAAGCACTAAATGGTCTCGCGCCACAATATCTAAGCGACCTTTTGGTTTTATATAATCCGCCACGCCTACTTAGATCAAAAGATGCAGGCTATTTGACGGTACCTCGAATAGTGAAGGCTACAGCAGGGGGAAGAGCTTTCTCTTATAGAGCCCCACAGTTATGGAACAGTCTTCCTATTAGTGTTCGGGACTCAGACACAGTCTCAGTGTTTAAGTCTAGGCTTAAAACGTATTTGTTTACTCAAGCCTACCCTGACTAGATTCTGTTCTACTACTTCGCAGTCATAATTATCTTTTTTCTCCCTCTCTCCTTTCGCCGAGCCCCACATGAATTTATGGAGATACTAGAGATCCAGATCCTTTCTGCCTCTGGATGGAGCTCAAATCTTCTCTAATTCCAGACTGCTGGGACTACGGCTGCTCCTAAGGCCATACAGACTTCATATAAATCCATAATGAACTTTTTCACACTATCTGTTGTTACCCAGATGAGGATGGGTTCCCTTCTGAGTCGGGTTCCTCTCAAGGTTTCTTCCTCTTAAAACATCTTAGGGAGTTTTTCCTTGCCACCGTCGCCACTCAGTGGCTTGCTCAGTTGGGATAAATTCGCACCTTTAATATCTGTATACCATGTTGATATTTCTGTAAAGCTGCTTTGAGACAATGTCTATTGTAAAAAGCGCTATACAAATAAAATTGAATTGAAATTGAATTGAGTGTGCAACAATTATTGGCACCCTTATGAATTCATATGAGAAAAATATATTTGAAGTATATTCCCATTGATATTTAATTTTTTTTTAGTACACCTGGGTGACTAGGAACAGGAAATTGTTCAACCATGACTTCCTGTTTCAAAGGGGTATAAATATGAGGTAACACATAGGCCAAATTCTCTTAATCATTCTTAACAATGGGTAAGACCAAGGAATTTATCTGTGATGTGCGGCAATAGGTTGTTGAGCTTCACAAAATGGGAAGTGGCTATAAGAAAATAGGACAAGCATTGAAAATACCCATTTCCACTATCTGGGCAATAATTAAGAAGTTCCAGTCAACTGGAAATGTTATGAATCAACCTGGAATTGGATGTGTGTCTATATTGTCTCAACACACTGTGAAGAGGATGATTCAAGTGGCCAAAAAATCTCCAAGGATCACAGCTGGAGAATTGCAGAAGTTGCGTCTTGGGGTCAGGAAGTCTCCAGATCTACAATTCGAAGTCACCTACATCACCACAAGTTATTTGGAAGGGTTTCAAGAAAAAAGCCTCTACTTTCATCCAAAAACAAACTCAAACATCTTCAGTTTGCCAGACACTACTGGAACTTCAAATGAGATCAGGTTCTATGGTCAGATGAAACCAAAATAGAGCTTTTTGGCAATAAACACCAGAGTTGATTTTGGCACACAGAGAGGTAGCCATAGGGAAAAGTACCTTATGCTCACGGTTAAATATGGTGGTGGCTCTTTAATGTTTTGGGACTGTTTTTCTGCCAGAGGACCTGGACATTTTGTTAGGATACATGGCATTATGGACTCTATCAAATATCAACAGATATTAAATAAAAACCTGACTGTCTCTACCAGAAAGCTTAAAATGGGCTGTGGTTGGCTCTTCCAGCAGGACAATGATCCAAAACATACATCAAAATCAACACAAAAATGGTTTACTGACCACAAAATCAAGGTCCTGCCATGGTCATCCTAGTTCCCTGAATTGAAAACCATAGAAAACCTGTGGGGTGAACTGAAGAGGAGAGTCCACCAGTGTGGACCTCAAAATTTAAATGATCTGGAGAGATTCTGTATGGAGGAATGGTCTCAGATACCTTGCCATGTATTCTCCAACCTCATCAGGCATTATAGGAGACGACGCAGAGCTGTTATCTTGGCAAACGGAGGTAGCACAGTATTGACAAAGTATTGATTAAAAGGGTGCCAATAATTGTTGAACACCTATATTTAACAAAGATTTTTTTTTATAAACGTGTGTTTTGTTTGCAATTGTTTGATATCCATGAGATCAAAAGATCAAAAAGTTAAACAATAAAGATAATTTTTCACAGCCTTCTTTGCTCATATTTAACAAGGGTGCCAATATTAGTGGGGGCCACTGTAAATTGCAGCTTTGTAGTATATGATATAAAGTGTAATCAGTGTGTGTAACTACAAAGTTTACTGATGTTTGGATATGTTAATCAGGTATAATCTGGTATGTATACACAACAGTTAAGACTTACTTGTGGGAATCATTATGTAAATCCATAGTACACTTGTTGATCAAGTTATAAGTGTGTATTGAGTTAGAAGAATTCTGTGTCTTATCAAACAGTAGGCCTAATTGTTTTCTGTGTCAATGCATACCTCTGCACAGCAGGCATAATCTAAAACTACAAAACACTTTCTAACAGGTGGTGTTCGAAATGTGTACATTAAGTGCTTTGTGTTTGTCTAAAGCAGCTTCACTCTATGGCAGTAAATTAAGAACTATGTGTTTGTCTAAAGCAGCTTCACTTTGACGCAATAAAAAATAAATTATACATTCCACAACTGGGTTTCTAAACAAAACCCCTCTAAGCTTGCAAATCAGTGTCAAAAGAAGAGATAAGAATTCCAGGAGGAAAGTACCAAGATGATGCTATAGGGTGAATTATGTGACACAGTAAAAAAAAACCCTGGTCTGGTAAAACTATTAAAGAACATACAACTGACTACTCATGTGCCACAAATATAAGGTATCATATGGATGTGAATAATTAGTTAAGGCAATGGAGATTGGTCTTTTCTAGAAAGAAAAGGTGAAAGCCCCACCTAGGGATAATTTTACTGCTTCAGAGAGGTATATAAAGACAGGTTTGTGTATGTATAATTCGGACCCTCTGCAGACTGTCTCACTTTATTGTTTCAATAAAGTTAAGTTACTTTTTGACATCTACAAACCCTCTGTCTCTGAAGTTTTTTTTTTACTTAGGCTGGAAGGATTGATTTTCCTCGACAGAAGATGTTTTGACCCAAATCCCTTGAGTGTGAGAAAAAATAGCGCTAACTGAACTAATACATGAACACTATTGTGTCGCTATTAATTTTTCACCAAACAGCAAATGCAATTTTGTGGTGCACCGTTTAGTGTCCTCTTGGTTTCCCTTTTCCATGCCATGTCCAATAACCTGGACACACTGCACACTAACACTATATACCTATATGACCATGCTAATTTTGTCACATTCCACCCATCATAGTGCAATGCGGTGGACTATGACCAGTGCCCTATAAAGTGGACTGATTACTGTGTGGAATTCTGTATAAGAGACGTCTTTACGTTTAGCCCACGTGCCGTATAACGTCACCTGAGAAGAGAAACTGGTTCCAGCTCTCTGCGCATCCTCTGCATGCTTCGATAGAACTGTGCTATTTTGTTTATTTAGCCAGTTAAAAAAATCTGTAAGGATTACAGCATGGACGGACTGATTCAGTTTTAAGAAGCGTCATATGGGTGTGACTATGGACTCTGACCTTATTGTGTTCTTAAAGTAACCGCTGCATGCTGGAGCCGATTTGATTTCGCTTCTTGTTTGACTTTTTGGACCTTTTGTTTTGTGGACGAAAAATCGAACGGCTACGCCCCGGTTGTTGTTTTGATTTTGTTTGTTTGTTTTTTTGTTGTTTTTTTTTTTTGTTTTTACTTGTTTGTCAATATTTCTCGGTCATCTCACCCTTTAATTGAAAAGCGAAGCTTTTACTGATTGTTTAAAAGGTGAAGGTGAAAAGCATGAAAGATGTCCGTGGCGGGACTGAAGAAACAGTTTCACAAGGCAAGCCAGGTAATGAGAGGACAAGCGTCCTGTCACGTACCTGTCTAATTGTGTGTATTAATAAGTTTTTTTTTCTTTCAGCAGCAAAGAATGTACTGACTTTGTTCTTTTTAAAATATGTCTATACAATGAAGTCGTCTCCTACACGCTGGGTCTGCCGTTGACACCAAGTACTATAACATAAAGTAGGCTATCTAAAACCCAGTCTAATACAGCAAGATATACTAACTTTATACAAAGATTGTATTAACTTATATGTTTTGGAATTGGGATAAGAAGTAGCAGCTCGTGCAAGTTACTCGCCCTATTGACGGGCGGTACGCATATGAATCGGTTCTCTTGAATGATTCTTTTAAGTGAGTCGGGTGAATCGAATTGTAAATACGAACTAATCAAAAGTTTTACCCTTTCGTTTAAAGATTATCTCTTCTTTTTCTTAGCTACTACTAGGCCTCCTTTCAAACGATAGTGTACGCTTATAGCTATTAACAATACAATCAAATTAAATTGTGGATTTTAAATGTAGGTTTGTATCGGATATTATCATACAACTTCTTTTATTTGTTTATTAGATATCAAAAATAATTTGCTATACAGACAAAGTAAGAGTATCAGAACGCGAATGTGTTTATCGACTAGGTAGGCTATTGCCGAACTGGGTGGTGAATCAAGTGAATCAAAACATATATGATTCGGTTGAGTCGCACAGATTTATACGAAGAAACAGAATCAGTGCAGTGAATCGTAAAGTAATCAAGCCAAAGCACAAACTTCACTCACTCTGTTTACTCAAAGAAGAACTGAATGACTTACTGCAGTGCTGCATGAGAACGTTGGAATGATTTTACTGATAGGAAGCCAAATGCAGACCGTGTACAGTACATGTCTATTGCAGTTTCCCTCGGGATCAACAAAGTATCTATCTATCTATCTATCTATCCATCCATCCATCAGCCAGTAGGCTACATGTCAGAGCTTTTGTTTTATAGTGTATTAATTTAAAAAATATTTTTTGTTCTGAATTTGCTTAGTGTTAAAAGCATTCAGCAGTTAGCATGTTCACGCATACTTTCATTTTCACTGCTGTAGGAATATTGTCAGGTGATCCACAAAGTTTAATAAATGAACAGCAGAACAGAAAAGTGATGTCAGATATTAATAAATTAATATCATAAAAATGGATCGGGTGTTTTCACAAGTACAAAAACAGAATCATGGTGGTTTCCTCCTTGGAGAAATGATACAAAGCTTTTATTGCTGATAAACAGTCTTAACTTCCTTACAGCTTAATACATATTGCACCATCTGAACTTTGTCTTCTTGCAGCACACCTAAAGCCACAAAATAGAGTATATGTTACTATTATATAAATATTTTATCTCAGTATTATCCTAAAATATGTTACTCATCCCATAAAGTGGTCATTGTAGGGAATGACCCCTTCTTAATCACGTTTAGTGTTTCTTCTTTTCTCTTTGTTGGGTCGGAATGGCGTGGTGCAAGAAATCAGAAATATTAAATGAACATACCATGGAAAAGGATTCAATATTGCAGCATGCTGTGTTTAAATTCATTACTCCTTTCTAAAATGTTTTTTTAACGCTTCTAAAGAATAAATCACCTTATTCTTATACCATAAACTGCAGAATTTGAAGTCCATGCACAACCAATTGTTTATCTGTTTTTGCATTTACTGCTGACTTTACTGCTGAACCCACATACTATCAGACTTTATTGTGCTTTGTATCAATTTAGTTGCTCAAGGAAAAGATCGGTGGTGTTGAAGGAACAAAGCTGGATGAGGATTTCATCAGAATGGAAAAGGTATAATATATATTGTTTTCATTTATCTCAAAGAAAAATTTAAAATGACAAGATTAAAAACTTGGCCTCACTCTCAGTGAACATGTATTTTGCCCGCTTTATTATAGAAAACTGAAATCACCAACAAGCTGATTGTCGAACTTGTTACAAAAACAACAGAGTATCTTGAGCCAAACCCAGGTATGCCTTAGGAAAATTTTTATGAGCATGTATTCACTTTTAAGGTATTTATAGGTGTTATTATTCATTACTTCCTGTCTTATGTGTTTGATTCTTAGCATATAGAGCAAAACTCAGCATGCTCACTAAAATGTCTAGGATTCGTGGAAATGTAAGGCCGGTTGGATACCCACAAACAGAAGGAATACTGGGAGACTGTATGTTAATCTACGGTAATGAGCTCGGGGTGGAGTCTGCATTTGGTAGGTTTATCAGCTGGAATAAAACTCACTATAAAAAGATATCTTCATGTGTAACCAGAATAAAGTGTTTTAGTCTGTGACTAAACTTTATCTGTGCAAAACTAATGAAAAAGTCTGGCATTGTACTATCACCTTTCATAGAGAAGTAAACAGTTGCATAGTTGATATAAATTATTCATTAAAGGAAAGGTCTGCTTTACTAATTAATCACTACTTGCTTAATGAAGGTGGACGAATACTAACACTGTTCATTCTAAACACTTTTATTGTCCTGTAAGACATACAATAGGTTTGAGTAGATTTCTCATACACTGCTTGAACACCTATATTATGATAATAGTATGTAGTATATCTTCTATATGCACTATGTGAAAGGGCATTGTGTAGTGGTGCAAAAGATATTATTGTTAATCATTAGTGCAATATTGGCCTTCAGAATTGTGAAATATGCAAGCCAGTCCGCTAAACAATCAATTAAAGCTTTATTACATGTAGTAATATCATGTCAGTGTTGTTTAATTGCAAGACTTATTACAGTTACAATATGTACCAAGATAATTGCAGTATTTTGTCCGTCGCTCAGCTCTACCATACAGAAATAGTATTGCTGTCATTTCAGCTCAGTCTAATCTTTGGTCTGTTAGCCTGAGCTTAATCAAGACGGTTTCCACTAGGTAGTGCACTGGTGGACATGGGACAGGCCTTGAAGCAGATGGCTGAAGTAAGAGACTGCATGGATGTGCGTGTGAAACGCACCTTTATCAATCCACTTCAGATGCTGCAGGAGAAGGAGCTTAAGGAAATTGCAGTGAGTCTTGTCATTATGAGTAATGGACAAAAATAGAATCAATATAATGTCTTAAGATCATAATCGTGTCTAATTTTTTTGTAAGTCTCTATAAATATGAGCAAAAAAAAGTATAAAATAACCAAGTATTAGTTTAGTACATGAATATAATCATCAGAAGGCTGTGGTTTATGTAGGTTTTAACTTAAATGATAATGTAATGTATATATTTACTTATTTTTTTTCTGTTTGCAAGTTCCATCTGAAAAAACTTGAGGGTCGCCGTCTAGATTTCGACTACAAGAAAAATTCCAAAAGGAGGATTGCAGAGGCGGAGCTTAAACAGGCATTAGACAAGTTTGAGGACTCCAAAGAGCTGGCAAAAAGAAGCATGTTCAACCTCTTAGAAAATGATGTAAGGAAGTTGGAAAAGAGTAAGACATTGAAGAGAATATTTTTCTATATTTTTTTTTTCATAAAACTGGAGTCAAATATGCATTAGTGATTATTAATTTGCCTTAGGTGGATCAAGTACGACAGCTGTTAGGCCTCATTGAAGCATCGATGGACTACCATCAGCAATCTCGCGACATTCTAGAGAACCTCAGAAGCAGTCTGCAGAACAAGTTAGCTGAACATCCATTTACTTAACACATTTGTCAAATTTCAGCATTTTAGGTGGGTGGTTTATGAAAATTTCTTCTTCTTTTTATTCAGGATTACTGATACCAGCAACAGACCAAAGAGGGAGTTCAAATCAAAGTCTAATGCTAGTACAATGTGCTGCACGGACACTTACGGGTTTTCCACAAGCTCATCTTATGGTCGGTGATATTTTTAATGTTGCCACAGTGCTAAATCATTATAAAATGTTTTTAATTATATTGATAAGTATATACAAGGAAAGATTTTAACTTTGACGCTTTAATTTTTCAGATACTGAGGTAACCCAAGAGCTGAGCGAAAAAAGTAAGTATACTTTTATCCAAAAGTAAAATGTACACCACAGTTATAAAGATTGGTTGTTTTAGTTACCATAGCCTTCCTGGAAGCTCAACCCAGTCTGGCCATTCTTCTCTCACCTCTCTGATCAACAAGGTCTTTCTGCCCACAGAACCAAAGCCCCCTGTATGTTTTTTATTTTTCCTCACTATCCTGTGTAAACTGCAGAGACTGTTGTGTGTGTGAAAATCCCAGGAGCAGTTTCTGAAATACTCAATTTAGCCCATCAACAAACATGCCATGGTTAAAGTCACTAAGATAATTTTTTTCCCCCATTCTGATGTTTGACCATTAACTGAAGCTCTTGACCGTTATCTGTATGATTTTATTCATTGTGCTGATGCTACATGATTGAATGCTTGGATAACCGCATAAATGAGTAGGTGTACTATTAAAGTTGCTGGTGATTATATAGTCCCCTCTGAAAGCATTGGAACAGCACGGCCAATTCTTTTGTTTTGCTATACACTGAAGACATTTTATTTTGAGATCAAAATATGAATATGAGATGATAGATCAGAATTTCAGATTTCATTTCCTGATATTTACATCTAGATATGTTAAACAATTTAGAACATAACACCTTCTGGTTGAACCAACCAATTTTTCAAGTGATCAAAAATATTGGAACATGTGACTGACAGGTGCTTCTTGATGCCCAGTTGTGCCCAGTTAGATTGATTGTTTAAACAGTTAATAGCTCTGAATGTCTACTCATAGTTTGAGCCCTGGATTTCACCTGTGAAGATTGTATTTGTTGTCAAAAAGGATGAATTAACATGAAGACCAGAGAGCTGTCTATGGGAGAAAAGCAAGCCATTTTGAAACATTGGGCAAAAATCTGGAATGTCCTGGGAAAAAAATAAACTAACTACCAGACATGGAACAGGTCAGCAAAGGAAAACAACAACAACAGCAATTGATGAGAGAAGACTAAAAACAACAGTTGAAGAAGACTTTCAGAACAGAAATATGGAGGCCATAAACAAGATGCAAACCACTCATCAGCAATAAGAATTAGAAGTCCATATTGGAATTCACAGAGAAATACAGAGATGAGCCACAAATGTTCTGAAACCACGAATAACCTCTAACAAAGTGGTGGAAAAGACAAAGAAGAAAGGATCTGTTCCTGTCCAGATAAGCAGATGATAATTATCTAATAACAGTGCAGATATAACAAAGCTGATTTTTCCCAATTTATTATTTTAAAATATCTGGAAGCATACACATTCACACTTCAACCCACCCACCCCACCCCCAATGTTCAGATCAAATCTACACATATGGATATGTAACCAAATATTAAGTGTTATTTACTTTAATTTACTTTAAAACTATCTGTTCCTGAAATTCTGATCTATTGTCTCATATTCAACTTTTGAGCTCAAACCCAAATGTGTAGTGTATAGCAAAAACAAAAGAATTGGCCTTTCCATTCCAATACTTTCAGAGGGGACTGTGCGTGTATAGACATAAAAAAAATAAGTAAACCCCATGGAAATTGTTGGCATATTTGGTCAAGCAAACATTTGATCTTCTTTGAAACAGTGCCTATTAATAAAGCTGATGCAGTCTATCAAATGACAAATAACATTGACATTTTGTAGTCATTTTCAAGTAATTTTGTTAATTTATATTAACAAAAAAACAGATCAGTCACATGGAAAAAGTAAGTACATCCTTACATTTATCACACCTTCAAATCCATAAAATTAGTATCAGGTGTTCAAGGTTGGGTGCCAGTGATTAGAACCTGCTTAGGGAGTGCAGGTGGATCCTGTCTTATTTAAAACATTCACATCTACTGTCTGGTGTTCACTTTGCTATTGTGGTGTGTGGTATCATCATGCCAAGATCTAAAGAGTTCTACAAGGCCTTCAGAAAATAAAAGTTGTGGATGCCTATGAGTCTGGCAAGATATTCAAAAAGATATCCAAATTTTTTTTTTAATACATCATTCCACTGTAAGGAAAATCATCTAAAAATCATCACACAGATTTCAAACAACTGCCAATTTGTCCAGGACTGGCCATCCCAGCAAATTCTCTGATGCAAAAAGAAGTCTCCAAGAACCAAACAGTTTCATCACAGGATCTGCTAGTAAGTCTTGTAACTGTTGGTGTCAAAGTGCATGCTTCTACAATCAGAAAGCGATTGCATAAAACTGAAGCACGGTGGTGGAAATTTTATGGTCTGGGATTGCTTCGCTACTTCAGGGACTGGACAGCTTGCATTCATTGATTCAACTATAAATTCTGCATCATATCAAAGAGTGCTTGAAGATAATGTGAGGCCATCTGTCCAAAAGTTGAAGTTGAACCGAAAATGGACCTTTCAGCAGGATAATGATCCTAAGCACACTACCAACTCCACCAAGGAATGGCTCAAAAAGAAGAAATGGGGGGTTATGGAATGGCCTAGTCAAAGCCCGGATTTGAATTCCATTGGAATGTTGTGGGGGGATTTGAAACGGGCAACACATGCAAGAAAACCCTCAAACATCTTGCAACTGAAAAAATATTGCATGGAAGAGTGGTCAAAAATTCCAGTGTGCCTGGTGGACATTTATGCAAAACGCCTACAAGAAGTTATTTCTGCTAAAGGGGCAATACTAGCTTCTGATGACAAGGGTGTACTTACTTTCCTCAGAAGAATATCACATCTATTTATATTTCTGTTGAATAAATGATTGAAAAAGCTAATTTTCCTTGTAGTTTTGTTCAAGTATAACAGCTTTATGAATAGACACTGTTTCAAAGACTCAAATGTTTACTTGTCCGAATATGTCGAAAAAGCAAACAATTTCTGTGGGGTGTACTTATATTTTCACATGACCGTATATTGTATATCCTCAGCATGGATCCATATGAATATTTGTTCTACAGGCAACTGTAATTTTAAATCTCCACTGGACCAGCCTTGCTGTCGGGCGCTTTTCAACTTTAAGCCTGAAAATCAACGTGAGTTAGGCTTCAAGAAGGGCAACATCATTACTCTCACTAACCAGGTTGATGAGAACTGGTATGAAGGGCTGCTCAATGGGGAGTCTGGCTTTTTTCCAGTCAATTACGTTGAGGTCCTTGTACCACTGCCGCAATGACAGCAGGCCCCAGTTCACTGAGCCATTACACAACTCTTCTTCTTTTTGGTGCTTGTTCAAACCTATGAATTTTATTGATCAACACCTTTATCAGAAGAATTTGCTTCACAGTTCACAGCTATGCAATGTAAGTATATGTATATATTGTCTTGATTTCTTCTTTGTATTTTATTGTTTATAATAAAGAGACCAGTGATGTAATTAAAAGTTGATTGGTGTATGAGAGTAAGGGTGATATGAATATTTCTTATACGTGGTATTTAACACAATTTACAATTGCAATAATATTATAATAAATATTATAATATAATATAAATAATACTATTGCTATAGCCTTTTGTGCAAGTGATGCTGCTTTTTTATTATAGCTATATTGAAACCTGCAGTATGTGGTTAATATTGTAAGCATTTGCTATTTGTTTTAGAGACAAATAATTTGTAAATGAAATAAATGGAATTGAATGAAAGTTGGCAAATTAAGGTTGTAACAGACCACATCATTATTATGTGAATGTGAACATTCCTTTGGTGACTTTTTAGTGACTTTCTTGCTGATCATCATTGTTTGTCCTACTGATGCACTTCATTTTTCTTTGTTTTAAATAATTTTCTTGGCTATATTTCCAAGCAATAAAGGCAAGTTATTTCATCTGTAACTATTTCCTTTGTGCCTTTTCTGACTACTCACTGCCACTGCTTACTTTTGTCTGCGTTCTTAATGTATTTTATAGAATTTTGTAAATAGTGCCGCTACATCTGAAGTGCATTATTTTCTTATATATCAGCATGGTCTGTAGTGTGTTATTCTGCTTATACCAGAGTGATTTGCCAAAGATTACAATGTTTAATTTCTTAATGAACGTCACTTGTGCATTTTAATGGTTTATAGTTCAATTTAATGTCGCGGAACAACAGAGAAACAAATTAGTTCTTGTTCGTAATAAAGCTCTCCTAAAATATATAATAACACTAACCTATCGTTTATGTTACAGACAGAACTACTGTCTGAGCTTTGCTGTTATGCAAAAATAATTCACACCTTCTGACCAATCAGATTCGAGCATTCACCCGCGCTGTTGTATAATTGGAATTTAATGAATATGCAAGTTAGTCTATGACGCCATCTGGCGACGTCTAAGGACTCTTCGTACTTTCTGAGCATGCATTAGCTAATTTCCCCTGAAAAGATTTCGCAACACTGGCAGCACGTTTTGACCCTCGCGGGGTGCCGTAGTGGCGGTTCCAGGCCGATTATGCAGTTTTTCAAATTCTTGTGATATGCCAATAATTGTTGCTAAAAAGTAAGGATACTAGTATTCAAAGTATTCTCCCATCAAAACACCTTGTTGCATGAACCCAGGAGTGGCTTTGTCTGTAAACTTTACGGTAAGTAGCTAGAAGATAAACTTGCGAAATGTCAACAACTCCTTGCTAGCATAACCTTGTCGGTGGCTAATTAAGCTACAAACCTAGCTAAGCTTGAAAGTTAGCATTGCAGGATAATTCGAAAGTGGTATGTTATAAACATTTAGGTTACATGATGTATAGTGCTGTATAATATTTTACTTGTTTGCTTGTTCAAAAAGTTAGCTAGATGGCCCAAATGCAAAGCTAGTTTACAAGCATGCTAAGTTTCCTAGCTAGCTGGTTTATATTTACACAAGTTTATTACAGCCAAAATCTTTCACAAAATCCAGTTTGTCCACCTACGTTAAACGTATTTTTTTTGTTGTTGTTGCTGTTATGTAATTGCTCGCATAAAAAGTTAGACAGCATGCATAGTACTAACAAAAATGATTTAAACAAAAATAAGTTTATGATCCACAAATGAAAAAGATAGAAAGAAAGAAACACATTCTGGCTCCATATCATTACTTTACAATTTTAAGACCAGTGAAATGGGCATAAAATGCATTTGTTCTTGTATTTTTTTGTTTGTTTGTTTACTGTGCCTCGTATTTGTGAATATTTCAGACAGGAAAACAACATTCCTATATTTTCCCCAATCTAACTTGGAGAAATTAGTTACCTACACAGGTTTTAATAATTACCAAACTTATAGTTAAGTCCCAGTGCAGGTGTCTCAGGTTGTGAATTATTCATTGTACACATAAGGATGCAGTAATTACAAGAAGAGTCAAGTGTCACCAGCCTATCTGACAGCTGTCGTGTATTTTCTGTTTCTTTCCTTACTAAGTGTTGCTATGGAGGAGGTGACCCGGTTGGTGTCATCAGGCGACTGCCTGAAGATCTGGGATTCCACCTCCATGAGTGTGGTGGAGCAGTTCAACCCTCACAGTGCCAGCCATCCTCTAGCACAGGTGTGCTGGAGCAGCAGCAGTATCCTCCATAGCAAGCCAAGTTATTTTTTTCCAGTATGCTATAGCTTTGTGTCTAGGTGACAGGACCTGTTAAACTTTGAGAGGCCTGTTTTAAATTGATCCATTCATCCATTTTCTATACCGCTTATCTTACAACCTATCTACAGGGTCACAGGAAGCCTATCCCAGGGGACTCAGGGCACAAGGCAGGGGACACCCCATCACAGGGCATAATCTCTCACACACCCATTCACATACTACGGACAATTTAGAGATGCCAATCAGCCTACAACGCATGTTTTTGGACTGGGGGAGGAAACCGGAGTACCTGGAGGAAACCCCCACAGCATGGGGAGAACATGCACACATGGTGAAGGCACCCGTTTTAAATCTAATTGTGGAATCATTTTATTGCATGGACGGACATTCCCTAAATAGTGTGTGATTTACACTTTTATTATCTTGAAGTTCATGTGACACACTTGTGGAAGTTTGAGTCATTGTTAAAGACACTAATGCAAATGTGTTCGAATGGGTTTCTAATACAGAAACCAATATGTTACTGTGAAAGACTGCACATCTTTTCCACTAGATTGTGTGACTCAGCTCTGCAAATTACCCATTATCCTTCACATTGTCCAGTGCCAAGCTAGCTGTGTTGTACTTATTGATGTATGCATGGTACAGTGTGCTGACACCTTATGAGGCAGCTGATAAATCATTAATCAAAACAAAAATAAGAGGGACACCTAACATCAGCAAACAGAAGGATTATACACTGTATGAACAGAAATATGCGGACACCTGACAGTCACACCCATACGTGGGCCTTCTGCAACCTGTTGCCACAAGGTTTGAAGCACAGTCTTTGTATGTGAGAATGTATTTGTCTTTGTATATGAAATTCTTCATTCTTAGCATTAAGAATTTCCCTTCACTGGAACTAAGAAGTCCAAACCTGTTCCAGCATGACAGTGCCCCTGTGCACAAGGCAAGATTCCATGAAGACATGGTTTGTTAAGTTTAGACTGTAAGAACTCTAGTGATCTGCCCAGAGCCCAGACCTCAACCCCGCTGAACACCTTTGGGATTAACTTGAACACTGACTGCACCCCAGGCCTCCTCATTCTTCATCAGAGGCTGACCTCATTAATGCTCTTGTGGCTGAATGAGCAAATCCCCACAGCCACGTGCCGAAATCTAGTGGAAAGCCTTCTCAAGAGAATGGAGGTTATTATAACTGTAAAGGGGGACTAAATCTTCAATGATGTTCAACAAGAACATATGGGTGTAATGGGTCAGATATCCACATACTTTTGGCCATATAGTGTATGTGTAAAGTGGAGTGATTCTGAAGCTGAGCTATTGTGTTTTTGTACCAACGACAAAATTGTGCATGGGGTTTTGTGGTTGTTAATGAGTAAATCTCAGTGAATGCTGTGTAAAAAGAGACTCTGCAGTCTCTACTTACAGTATTCAGTGAAAAATTAATTGTAGCACATGCGTTGTGTAATGGATCCATTATATGGCATATTTTGTGTAATCCTGTGATTATTATAGTAGATTTGAAAGCATGCATCTTGCATCTAGAGTAAGAACACAAGTGAGTTTTTTCATAGACGTCCTCTGTTCAGGACTGTGTTCCAATTTCATTAACAAAATCTCATCTTAAAAATAGTCCATGACTCCAAAAGGAATTTGTAGAACATGTGCGCCACTTTGTATGCCTTGACAACAGTCAGATCAGTACATTGTCAGTGCCAGCAGTATAGGAGACAAGCTGGTAGTGACCAGCCTGAAGTCCTCACCAGTGCCAGTGATGGAGCTTGCAGAAGGGGTCAGTAGACAAACTGCATTTCAGCAAAAAGCACTCACAGTACCACTTTTATCTCTCAGCATTCTCATCTGTGCTGCATCTGGGGTTTTGTTTTCAGAAAAAACAGACACGAGTCGCACTAAATTCAACATCACAGTTCCTGGTCAGTGGGGGACTGGATAGCACGGTCAACATCTGGGACCTGAAGACAAAGAGATTACATCGTAGCCTCAAGGTATCTCATTGTTTAGTGAAGTATTTAAAGTAGATCTTTTTTAAATTATTATTAAATCTGTGCATTGTTCTGATTATAATTACTGAACACTGCACAATATATTTTACCACATTAATTCATTTACCAGTAAATGCTTTATCCTGGTCAAGGACACTATGGTTTAAATTGCTAATTTATATTTAGGGAGTTAGAAACAACTAAATTCCTTATGAAATAACATGGTCAGTTAATAACCATGGGAGCAGGTGGGATTGGTCAAATTTTCCACAGGGGCATTCCTATTTGTGCGCACCTCTATCTCATACCTTTTTGTTTTTCATATTTTCTCAATATCATCAGGACCATAAGGAGGAAGTGACCTGTGTATCCTTCAATGGTGGCGATAGTTACATAGCATCTGGTTCCACCAGTGGGGACATCATCCTCCACAGCATTACCACCAATCTGTCCAGCAAAGCCTTTGGCCATGGGAACAATGAGGTGAGTCTGTCCCTTTTCAATAGAGTCCGTCCATATTCCCATGCACTTTGTCACCTCGTTCTGTTAAGTGGTCATAACTGTAATAAGTGTACGGATAAATGGGAAACAAAACAAATAATTGCATTTTAATTGCTACACATTTTTGTTTCCTTAATGACTTTGGTGTAATTGTGATAGTGAGTTTAGCTAAAGTCAACTAATTGACTAATATTAATTCTAGTCCAGTGCATATAAATAAACTCCTCATTATTATGATTTAACTCTCCAGGTCAGGGGTGTCAGACGTGCGGGCCAAACTGGTCCGCTAGGGGGTTCAATCCGGCCCGCAGAATGAATTTTGAAAGTGAAAAATGCATAAAAGACACGAACTAGTAATTTTTGATAAAATGCTATTCCTAAATTATCCGCATTGTTTTAGTCAGAGTAGAAGACGCAGCACAACTCTGGGACTCGGACCGAACAGCAGATGGTAGCAATGTGCCTTCTGCAGTTTGTTATTACAGTGTAGTCTAACCTATTTTCTACTCGCCCCCACACCCTCATTAGGCAAAATGTCTTTGTTAAAAGGGAGAAAAGTGGATACTCTGTATCCATTTTTCTCCTTTTTTGACAAAGGACCAAAAGATGCCAAGTTTCAGGAGCAAAAACAAAGTAGTCTAGATATGACTAACTCCTTTAAAATACTGCTTCAGACACTGATTGCACTTAAAGAATACAGTTCTGTGAAAATGAATCCTTTCTGTAGTAATAGTTAAAAAAATGTCAATTTAATGTTAGTCAACAGCTTTACTACAAAATAGTTTGGTTTGGTGGAATCCTATTGTTCCTGCAATGCCATAAATTTTAAAGTGCAATACTATATTTTTCAGTTTCAAACACTGTGACTTAAACTTTATTGCATTTGTACAAACACTGTGACCAGTTGTAATGCACACATGTAAATGATAATCAGAAGAAAATTGCACGTTTGTCTTAAGAAATCTGAGGTTGTTCATGATATGTTTTGTAAAAGGATATTTCATTAAATATGAAGATTTTCCTAATGTACTTGTACTTCTTTGTATGAAAACAAAGGGAAAAACATGGACTTATGGTTATTTATAGGTAATTATGCTATGATTTTACTGGCCCGGCCTACTTTACATCTAATTAGGCTGTATGTGGCCCCTGAACTAAAATGAGTTTGACACCCCTGCTCTAGGTGATTTAATAATCTCTATATATGCCCATTCTTATTTATTTATTTATTTATTTAAGGAGTAATCTTAATTTGATTCAAGGATTTATTCTTGTGAAAGAATATAGACTTGTACCATGTGAAAAATTGTTTCATTTTAAAATAATAAAGTGAAGTAAAACTATTCCGATCTGAAATTGGGTACGTACATGTGATGGTCAATACTGAGCAGAAATATTGTGATTAACATGATGTGTTTTCACTTTGTAGCCTGTCCATGACTTGAAGTACTCGCTGATAAAACGGTCTCTCTTGGGGAGTGTGTCAGATAGCGGCTCGGTGGTACTGTGGGACACAAACACACAGAAGGAGCTACACACGTTTGAAGGTGCACACAAAGCTCCTGCCTCAGGCCTGGCCTTTTCTCCAGCCAATGACCTGCTCTTTATTACAGTGGGGTTGGATAAGAAAATCGTCTGCTATGACACTTCCAGCAAAATGTAAGACACATCTGTGTGTAGAGTATGTTTATATAATGACTAGTTTAAAGCAAGATATGGTATGTTTTATATTCTTACTGGTTGAGATCATATTTCGTTTGTGTTTGTTTGTGCAGTATTTTCCGTAGTAAGCAGATTGAGTCCCCACTCACAGCTGTAGACTTCACTCCGGATGGAGCAGGGCTTGTAGTGGGCTCCACCCAGGGACGGATCTACATGTATGACTTGCGTAATCTAAGCGCTCCTGTCAAAACCACCACTGCTCACAAGACCTCAGTCACGTGTATCCGCTTCCAGCACTCCACCACCAGGCTAAAGGTATGGTTTGCAGTGCTCAGTCTACAAACTGTATGTGTGCATTTACAGTTAATTGCCCTCAATATATATTTTTTGATCAATGTAAGCCTACAGTCCTAGCTCAAACCTTAAACCCACATATTGTTTTGTACAGTAATTGCATCAGATGCATTATTAATAATGTCACTATAATGTGCTACAAATAAACTGTTTTCCTCAGACTAGTAAAACAGTCTCGGGCAAGACTTCTTCCTCGCAGTCCACCAAGAGAATCTCTGTAAAGCTGGGGCAGAATCAGCAGAGCGGTCCTCCTACTCCAACCTCTTCAGTTCCCGCTGTGCCCGAACAGCAGCCAGTTAGCCGAGGAGACGTACAGGCTCACAGCCTTGGTGAGTGTTTCCTTTCACATAGAGCTCCCTAAAATTCAGTTCCCCCTCAGTGGAGATATTTCATTACTTGTGTGGCCTGATTTTGAGCTTAGTCAGCGTTTTAATCTGACAATAGCTGAATTTTATTTCCTGCAGATGATCAGACAAAATTCATAATGACTTTTATAATTTATCCATAATGTATATTATATCCATGAATTTTAAGATTATCAGTACCTCAAATCTATCCATATTCTATCTCCCTGTGGCAGCATAATGTTGCAGGCTAATTCATAGTGAATGCATTAAAATGTAAAATTGCACCAGAGTTCTGACAATTCTCTCTGTGCTGTGTACTGTTTAGGGACTGGAGGAGGTTCTGGGGTGCCATCCAGAGAGGCTGAAGGCCAGCCCAGTCTGGATAAGTTTAACAGCGTGGGCCGAAACAGCCTGGACCTAGACATCTTCTCACCTGTAACTGATGGTGTGTGCTTACTTTGTTTCCTATACAGATGTTGTGGTTTGACTTTGCAATATGGAAATTATGTATGTACTAACAGTTCTTTTTTTTTTCCATTTAAATGCTTCATTTGTATTTGTTCGTCAGTGACTAACTGGACTGTTTCTTTTTCCCCTCCTTTTTTCTTCCCTGTATTTAATTCCTCTCCATTCAGGGTTTAAAATGCATGGTTTCATTGGTGATAATCCAACTTCAAGAAATGGTGTGTACTTTGTCAATTATCATGTACTCATTGAAATATCAATTTCAATGAATGGATATTGAATGGATATTGTTGTGGGGTTTTTTTTTTACCACTAGGAGGCAGTGCAGATGTGTTCTGCCGAGAATCTCAAGGGCAGCACAGTTCAGACAGAGTTAGGGTGGGTCGCAACAGCCTGGACATTTTCTCTCCTGTTCGAGATGGTGAGAGAATTTTCCTTCCTCAGTGAATTGCTGGCTCTACTCAACATTCAGAATATATACAAATATTTGTTATTCTATATTTTGCTAGCTTTTTCAAATACAAGTGGATATTTGAGTAACTGAAATTATGTGCTATTTTTTAAGCAGTATTATTAATTTTGTTTTTCTCATTAATTCAAGATTACAAAGGTCACAGACTCAGCGACGCCTCAAGTGGAAAGAAAGGTGAGATTTCATTACTTGCATCATTGATGACATCTGATGACTGAAGTTCATGATAAAGTGTCATTATATTTAAATATTGATACTAGCATTTATTCAGGTATTTACTTACTTTTTTTTTTTTTTTTTTAAGATTTAGATTTCTTACCTCAGCATGGTTCAGCCCAGCGTAAGAACCCGTTGGGTACACCTGGTGCTCGCTGCTACAGTCCTCTGTCTGCTGTCCAGACACCACCTGCAATCAAAGAGGAGGAACCAGTGATCACATCACCTACACATATGGACCCGCAGAACAACATGGTCGGTCACTGCTATTTGTTTCTTTATGTATTTAAGAAACATAAGGAAAGTCTTATGTAGCTATAATGCACTTCTACTATAATTGTGTAAGTATATAGTATACTTATAATATACTTTTGATATTGACATTTTGGCATGATGGACAGTCGGAGAAGACCAGTTATCTGAGGCAGAATGTTCTGACCACACCCCTTGCTTCTCAGAGTACACACATCCAATCAGTGCCTTCATTCAACACTCCTGAGCCCAGTCAGAGGAGAGAAGTGCCAACCCAGCTCACCTATGACTCCCCAGTGAGTAGCAGTCAACCCATAGCCGAATCAGGTAAGTAAAGAGGACATCGGATACACCTAATGAAATGTATACGTGATCACATGGTGACAAGAAGTTGTGTTTCTAACTTGTGCAGCAGCGGGTGCATCTGGTGCTGTCAGTAGTGGAGCACCACTCACCTCTATCCAGATGAATTTTGTGCGCAACATGATCCATGAAGCTTTAGAAGATTTCAGGTGCGTTGTTTTGAAATACTTGCACGCATGCACACTTGTATCTACCCGTCAGTAATGAAAATGAGTTTACTAGAAGTTAAATTCTTAACTTTACCTACAGTAAAAAAAAAACATCAGCAGTAAACACAAGTTAATAACAAGTTGTTTAGCATTCTGATCCCACTACTCTTCAGACTGTAAGTCAGTCATCCTTGCATGGCTATATTTCCCAGTTGTGGAATCTTTCTTTTTTGTAATAGTTTAGTATGCCATAGTTAATTAGATAAAGTACCGAGAGTACAGAGGGAAGGGATGAGCTTACAGTTTCAGGAGCATACTGGATGGTTTTTAACTTTAATTTAATGATATTCAACTTAAAGCTAATATTTACAGATGTTTGCATTTGTTATTAAAGTAAAAAGGTAGATCTGCTGTTAGCCCATTTTAGTAGATACATGGGTATTAAAAAACAAGTGGTTACTCAACAGATTATTTGTAATATCTTAAAATGTTCAAGACTACTTTAAACTGTTGAATACATTTTACAGAGGTGTACAAATCAGTAGCCTGGGCACCTGAGATGAGCAAATTCGTGTTTTTTTTTATTAAATACTTCCTGTTTACTTTTGTAAAAGAAAAGTTTTCGCTTGGCATGTATGAACTTGATGTACTTTACAGTGGGGTTACACCCCAGGTGCTGTAACTAGACCTCATTCTTCCGAATCCTGAAGCCTGCTGCAGCGCACACATCAGCCAATCTGATCTGAAGGACTGTATAATGATTTTTACTAGGTAAAAATGTGGAAATGGAAATACGGTGCAGCACAAAGCTGTCATTTCTAGATGCGGGCAATTAAATGCACACAGTTAAATGTTCGAAGAAAATAAATAAGCCAGTGGAAGGACAGAACACCACATCTCATAGCTGATAAGAGGATAAAAATCATATACACGTGTAACTTAGTCTGTATTAATGGATATGACATAAGCAAACTAGCTTGCCATTCCTTATTATACTTATGTTAGCATAGACATTTTGGGTTCCATGCAACCACAACATAAGACTGGGCAGCACATGGGAGCTTTTACTTGGCCTGTGGGCTAGCTTATCAATTATTATTATTATTATTATTATTATTTGTCACATACCTGCTTTACCTTTCTCAGATTTTGCTTTTGTAATCTCTTTCAGAGACACATGCCATAGAGATATTATCAATCTCCAAGTGGAAATGGTGCGGCAGTTCTACATTCAGCTGGTAGGTATTACCTGCAACCCACAATTGTTGTTTGTTTGGTTTTTTTTTGCTCATCCTTTTCTGCTTTTTTTTTTGGCAAATGGTCTGTAATTTTGTCAAGCAACATTGTTAATATGGTGATTCTTGCTCTTTCAGAATGAAATCCATGGGCTCATTGAGAGATATTCTGTGAATGAGAGTCTTGTGGAGGAGATTGAGAAGCTGAAGGAGGAAAACCGAAGACTCAGAGCCAATTACTAAGAAGCATGTGGCTACCTGTTTGACATGTAGAGTGAATTCCTTGTGCTCAGTACAGGTTTAGGCCTAAAGCATGTGGTAGCACTACAGCACTGGCCTAGGTGAGGAAGGACATGGAGATTGATCTGCTTTCCCACTGATGTCTGAATTATGCACTCATGCCCTGAAGACCAGCACACATAGCCTGTTTTGTCTTTATCACCAGCATTCATGTTTAAGGTTACACCATGTATGTGCCTTAAAATGAGAGATTGTTATTAAGCTTTTCTCTCTCTCCATTTTGTGCATTTTTGTGCATATTTTACAACATATAATTTGCAATAAAATATTGCCATATATGAGGGCTTACATGTTTATAGTAGGTAACAAGGTTGTATGATAAGCTTATAGCTAATATTAGTGACTATACTAAATTAGATAGATGGATATTGGGGACATCATCAGTACTGATACAGTCCTGTAAACACCAAGTGTGCTGTCATTATGGCAGCATGTGGCAAAAAATCTGTTTACTGTGCCTACAATTAACTTTTGTAATAGTCATAAAACCATTTGTATCTTGAATAAATTATTACCGCCACAGGATGTTGATTGGGTACTAATCATAATTAATTGCTGGACTACAAAAATCGCATTGGCAAGTTTATTTATTTTTTTAAAAAATGTCTGATTTTAGCACTCTTAGATTGGTGTAGGACATATAATGCACAAATCATTTGATTTTATTCTAAGCAGGTGAGATGATTTAAGGTTAATTGTCACGTTTAGGCTTGTTTTTTGGTAGCCATAAGCTTCAGTGTTTGCCATGTTAGTGTCAGCTCTACACATGGAATGTGCATCAAATGTGTCTTGACTAACCAAATACATGTAAGTAAAAAAAAAAAAAAAAATTGGATATATTTGAATTTTCCACAAACTATTCCTTAAAATGCATCTGTAGTTTCTTGGCTATCCCAATGGTTCTGTATTTGAAAAAGCAAATGAAAGTAGGACATGCAGGAGCCAGAACAAACCGAGCAGTTGCTAAGGCATACAAGGTACCAGTGCTGGAGGTCTTATAATTAAGAGTGAAGTAAAGATAAACACTACTACTAATATTGATAAAGACGAAGTAAGGTAAAGAAATGTGCTACCATTAAGTATCAATAAATATGTGGTAATAAACATAATTTAAGCACAATGCTCAAGCCAGTGTGAGGAAAATTTAATTTTATTTTTTTTAAAATTTATATGCACAGTAGTAAAATTTACCAGTCAACCTGGATGTACTGAATGTATTTCAATCATAGAATTTATGCTGGTCCATACATTAGCCTTTTTTTTTCTTTAGAAAAAGACTTTTCAGAGGCACGTGCAAGTTAAAATCGCATGCATTCAATATAGATTTTGTAGTCTTGTGATGTGAGGTAGAGCAGTCCTGAGATAACGTATGCTACAATGATACATCGGCCCTGCAGATAGGACAGTTGGCATTCTCCTGAAAATCAAACAAGAAATGCACACACATTACACAGTGGTAATATCTGAGGGAAAAGGTTAGGTTTTGTGAAAAGGGCACAATGACTCACTTTCAACCAGCGGTCAATGCACTTCACATGGTAGTCATGGAAACATGGTAGCATTCGCAGCTTCTCTCCTTTCTTGTAGTCAGAGAAACAGATCTGGCAACTGTACACAGATGAAACATATTACCAACAATAATAGATTACAAGACCTTATTAGAAAGAGAAAGTGCTTTGGACACTTACTCTGTCTTGCCTGCACTGTGTGCAGGGTCATAAGCTTTAGCAGGAAGTCTCTCAATCTCCTCTTTACTGAGGGTTTTCTTGGCCATCACAGCTCCCTGGGTTTCCTCAAATGCCAGAAGAGCCTAAAGACAGAATAAAATAGTTAAAAGAAAAGGATAGGTGCTGACAGACATGTGAGCACCACTTAATGCAGTAATAGTGCTTTGCATATTAAACAGCTTGTACCTCATAGTTATTTCCCTGGCTGTCATCAATCAGGTCTAAAGGCATGTGCGGACTGTTTCTGCGACGAGAGCTGCGACCTCCCCGAGTCTGTCTTGTTTGCCTGTCTGATCAATCACAATAACAAAGTATCAGCAAGGACGCTTCTTACAAAATCTATCAATTAATCTCAGTAGAAACGTTAATATGCTAAACAGTCACTTGACAATCATGGTGAAAAATAAGTGACTCACTGGGCTGCCCCACAGCTATGTCCTGCTGCGGCTCTGAGAATGATGTTGAGTACATCATGGAGGCCCAGGGAGAGATCCAGCTCAAACCTACATAGGAATCCAACTAAAGAAGGTGCAAGTAAAACAAAAAACTTTAATAAACAAAAAATTAACTATGCAAGCATCAGTATACAGTATGTATGGAAGGTGTTTTTAATACAACTAACTGGGGGGTTTTGTGGATGTCTGTTGGATGATGTGGTTTGTAATCGACTTTGCTCCTGATGAACCTGTTCCTCTCTATCAAACTGTTCCTAAAAATAAAAGAAAAAAACATCAGTTCATATGATGGTTTACATGTACTAAATAACCATATAACTGCAGGGGGGTTGTGGGGGGTGGTTCTTGGTCAGATTTTGGCAGTAATTCAAATAACACATTTCCATGCACAAAGTTATTTCAGTTCAATCAGTCAGTTGGAAAACTCTGGCTCTACACAGGTTAGTGAATAAAAATGAAGAGAAAAAACAAACAAACGGCCAAACATGGACAACTGACAATCAAACCCATATGTGCCCATTCCAAAACCATGAGCATTAACATTTAGGACATCCCCCCCCCCCACCCCTTGCTGTTATATTAACCACTACTCTTCTGGGAAGGCTTTCCACTAGGGAATGTGGCTATGGGGATTTGTGCTCAGTCAGGCCACTGTAGGGCATGGATGTCAAATAAGGAGGCCTGGTGCACTGTCGGCGTTCCAATTAATCCCAAAGGTGTTCAGTGGGATTGAGGTCAGGGCTCTGTGCAGGTCACTTGAGTTCTTCCACGCTAACCTTGGCAAACCATGTCTTTATAGAGCTCATTTTGTGCACAGGGAATAGGTTTTGGCCCTTTAGTTCCAGTGAAGGGAAATCTTAATGCTACAGCATACAAAGACATTCTAGACAATTGTGTGCTTACAACACTGTGGCAACAGTTTAGGGAAGAACCATACAGTACGTGTGTGAGATGGTCCTATGCTTCATATACTTTTGGCCATATAGTGTATCTATAATACATGATGTGAGTTGGATTTTATCCCAACAATGTTTTTAATACGGTACAAGTTAGTGTATGTTGTTTACATGACCACTTGAGTCATTTTACAAGTACTTTATATGAAATAGTATTACTAATGAATTATTAAACATAGTCAAGTCTTCTATTTCCAACACTTGCTATACCCATAACTGTGAACTGTGTATAGTTCATCAAATCAAGTACATTAGAGAGAGGAAAGAGTAAACTAGCCCTTAATTATTTTTTTTAAAAAAGTCAGGATAACAGCACTTACCTGGAGGCTTCTGGCAAATGCCTCGTCTTCAGCCATTTGAATTGAGCGAACCATAGCCTCAACCACCATATCATCATCCTCATCATCTATAACAATTTCCTCTTGTACACATCCACCTCTTCTTTCTGTGTCTGTGGATGACAGAGCAGAGAAAGAATCAAGCCCTGAATTCATGACCATAACTTTAGAAAAATTCTGTACCCATTTTAAAACAAATCATGAGTCACAGCTGTACCTTGCAAATTTGCTGTTGCTGTACACCTAGAGGACCTTGGACTTATTATAGTTGATGTCTTTTTCGGTCTTTGTTCCTTATAGCATTTATTAAATATTTTTTGCTCAGAGGCATGACCACGAGGAGAAGTCTTTCTTGAGCAAATCTGACCAGCAGTAGCTCCCAGCACAGAGCATTCAGGATCTGCAGCAGAACATGAGATGGTAGAAGTGGAAGAGAAGGAGGTGGTGGACTGCGAGGGGCGTGGAGACTCCAGCCACGTGATTTCAGATAAAAGAGATGAAGCAGGTACAAATCCTGTTCCACTGCTTGCTTGTATATCATTAACATCTCCTGCAGGGTCTTGCATTCTTCTTCGTTTCAGTGTCCTATGAGAGCTTGGGGTTGTGTGGAGGTATCCAGGAATCATGAACCTTCTCTCTGACCTTTTGGCATCTGGACCACAAACAGCAGCCTAGGGATTAAAGCCACCATGAGAAACGTTCCTTACATTTGCTAAAATGTCTTTACAAAAGATAAATGGTTTTAAAAGAAAACTGTCTTTACCCCACTGTAATGATCAGTTACTTGGGAATGTAGTTTTCTTCGAAAAGTGAGAGGGCTGCAAAGCAGAAGAAGACAAGAGCCTAGTATCTGTATTTAATAAAGACCGTAATACTCATACACAGACTTAGCAGAAAATAACGCTCATTAAGAGCAATGACTGATGACCAAACACTGATGCTAATTAAAACGTCCACAAAAAGTGACTATGACCTTACGAAGACCAACCCGAGCTGTATCATAAACCTGACTGGGAACTAGATTCTGCCAGTGATACTGACGATGACGACCCATTGACATCCATTTCATGTCTATTGTAAATATGCATTTGACCGTGACGATTCTCATTTCACGCTAAAATAAGCTTGCTTGACGACAGGATACTTTATATCCGCAAAAACAGCCTTAGCGCCTTCATTATGTCGGTTTCATGTTGAATTCAGTTGAACCGTGAAAGGATTCTTAAGTTCTGATGTATTCACAGCATAATAATTTCTCTGTTAATTTTAGTTATCATATTTTGGAATGATAAAATGAGGGAAATTACTCATTTTTACTTTGTAATTGGTTTGTTCTTTTTCTGTTCATCTGAGGATAAAGCTTAAGAAGGCCTTGTCATGTCACTGAGATCAGTACAGAATGTTTATCTGCTTACAGAGACACAAACATGTTCTTCTATTCAAGGTTCGTCTGCACATCTTCCAAGACCCTAAAACAAAGCCTGTTTGAACTTCCTCAAACTGCGTCTTATCGGTACACAGAAGTGTGTCATGCTCTGCTTTTCATATATATAGTAGTGGTTCAGCACAAGCGCTTCAGAGCGCTCTCATTATTATATCCTGCTTTATTCTATCCTGTATTAACCATCTTTCTGTAATAAACCTTTTTACCTTCAGAGGACGAATCTGCGAGTGTTGTCTAATTTCCACGACAATACCATTCTAAATAGTGTGCCACTATATGAAGTAATAAATGAGGAGTTACTATTTAGACATCTTATTTAATAAGATAGAATGCAATTGGATTAGACAATTCTGTGATAATTGCACTTGACCTAGCAATGATGTGCACGATTTCTAGTTCCCCTCCCCCCGGCATCCTGGCAAGAAGGATAAATAAATTCAGTACTTAGTTACAGTACAGGTCACTTGGCAATGGGGAAAAAACAACAACAATATGGGATCACATACATGTTACCATACCATACAGCACTGCCTGGTGTACATTACAGGAGGTACAATATTATAAACAATCCCTACTGAAAAAAAAAAATAAGTAAAAACCATCACAGAAATTATAAGGGTTGTAAATTCTAATTCAAATTCCATTTGCAATTAATAATAATCTGATTCTGCTTCAGCCTCGATAGTACCTTTCTGGAGTTTCTGGAATGACCACGTTAGAAAAATCATAAGAGGATCCTTCATCATCAAAAGGCAGTTCAGTGTCACTCAGTAAACAAGCCTCATTTAAATGTTGATTGGTTTCATCTTCATCCAGGCTGAGGAAAGGGCTGCTAGACCTCGAGTCTTTCAGTGTGTTCTCCATATGATACGTTTTAGTTTATGGCTCCTCGGCTGTAGCGTATGTCTGAGGAAAATAAACCCGTTGATGTTGCAAGACTAAACAAAGCAGTTAGCTGATAGCTCGCTAGCTAGGCCAGTAGATGTGATGAATGTTGTCGAGCTAACAAGTTAGCCGGTAGCTACTACTGTGAGACTACGTTCACAGCTCTGAAGTTATCACCCCTCTTTCTTCTAAAAAATCTGTACTAGATCCATTAAATATCTAACATAAATCGCACTTACGATGTGTACATCGCATATCCCGACTATAAAACCCACTAGATTATTACAGGAATCAAAAAGGTTCACCGCCATGTAAGAACTTACGTCATTTCCTCTGACGTGTTCTAGCAACATCCCTGTAGTGGAATTTCCTAAAACTAAAAAGGGCATGGCTTTTACCTGAAAAATATTGTAGCTCCAATAAGGCGAAGGAAATACATTTCAAAATATTACACAAAATATACCCTGTCAACGCTAATATCTCTAAATACTTGGACATTGACAGTTCATGCTTTTTGTAAACAAGCAGAGACATTTGCACACCTGTTTTTTTTTTTATATTGCCCTATATCTAAACAACTCTGATCTGAACTCGGTTTTCATATATTTGACTCTGCCAATTTTACACATTCTTTTAACTTAAAAGACTTTTCTTTAAATTATAGCGACACTAAAAATAAACCTCTGGAATACGTGGTTAAGTTTGTCACTTTATAGGCAAATTTTTCATTCATAAACAAAAATTTAAGCAAGTCCATGTATTTATATGCTTTTCCTGTGTTGTAAAATCTGTATGTTAATGTATGTTTACAATTTTAGTTTCTGTGTCCCTGACATGTCAATCTGTTGTAAGATGTGTGTTAATTATGTTCAAGTTACATATTGTTGTTGTTTTTCATGCAATTGTAAGTAATTTCTTTGCAATGCTTATGTAACTGTTTTTCATCTTCATGTATTAATAAAAACAAAAAAAATAATAAAATAAAACCAAAACCGCTGAACTTGATCATACAGGGATCATACAGTTATTGGGTCGCATAAATATCAATGAAAAAGAATCTCCTATGCAAAACATGCTGAAAAGATTCAGTCAATGTGCATCAATCAAGCGTGTATTAATGTCTTTTATCGACATGTTGTGTGGCTCACTATGAAATTGTGTAGCTATTATTGAGTGTTTACACAAATGTATTAATTACACTATTTAAACTATTTCAGTAACCATTTTATTTTGATCAGGGTCACAGTGTATCTGGAGCCTGTCCCAGGAATACTGGTCATGAGATAATTGGTCGTATAATTGGTTTGCATTTTCTTCATGTGAGTATAAAAAGCTTAGATGGATTCAATTAATAAATATAATGATGGATATTCATCTACTGTGCATAACATTTGAATAGTTAGCTTATATATATATTTTTATTAATCTGTTCAATAGGCTTTTTTTATATACTAGGTCCCTGACTGCTGTGAGGGAAATTACTCATTTTTACTTTGTAATAAGTTTGTTCTTGTTCTGTTTTGTTCTCATGTGAGGGTAACACCTAAGAAGGCCATGTCATGTCACTGAGATCAGTACAGAATGTTTATCTGCTTACAGAGACACAAACATGTTCTGTTCAAGGTTCGTCTAAACATCTTCCAAGATCCTAAAACAAAGCCTGTTTGAACTGCCTCAAACTGCTTCTTATCAGTACACAGAATTATGTCATGCTCTGCGTTTCATATATATAGTAGTGATTTAGTACAAGGGCTTCAGAGCACACTCATTATTCTATCCTGCTTTATTCTATCCTGTATCATCCTTCTATAATAAATCTTTTTACCTTCAGAGGAAGAGTCTACGAGTGTTGTCTAATTTCCACGACAATTTGGCATCTCCTGGCTGGGCTGCACAAGTCTTTTCAGCTTTTCTGGACAAGAAGCAAACCGGAGGACACCCGTGGAAAAGTTTCACCCTGAAATCTGTGTTGACGCGAAGGCGGTTTGCCCTTTATTGTCCAGAGCGAAAGGCCAGTGCAGCATTACTGCTGACTGGTAGGAATCATCAAGAATTTAGATTTTGAATTAGAATTTTATGAAGTCATTGTGTATTGCTGTCTCTATGGAAGGGAGTCAATGATATAAGAAATGCGCGTATTACATTGAGAGAAGTATTACATGGAGGTGATTTCTTATATGAAGTTCGGGGAACTTCGCCTCTGCAACGACAGAGATATTGGTGTTTCTTAGATCATTGCTTCAAAAAGATATATACCGACAGGTACATATAGAGAGAGATAATAACGGTAAAAATAAACGGAAAGAGTCCATTTCGAGGAATAAATAAGTAAAGAGAGTACTTATTAAGAAACGCAAGAGGCGCAGTATTTTTACGGTGGATTATTATCAAGTGGCATGCCCCATTGCCTCATTCCATCATATCAGCGGTACATGATATATTTGGCAAATTTAACGCACAAGTAAATTCTACTGAGATTTTTTTTTAAAATTAAAATATAATAATAATAATAATAAAAATAATAATAATAAAGAAATTATTTTTTTAAAAAGGGAAGAGAAAACTGTAAGTCCTACCAAATTGCTGTATGTGGACTCGCCCTCAAAGGTAAACTCTTTTACATTCTTAAGGTTTGCTCTATTGAACCTATAGGTTATATGATTAATTGAATGTCTAGAGATTTGGCACACATTTTGAACCTTTTCTGTCTGTGCACGAGAATGCATATTCACTTTATTTTCATAGTACATTAAATTGATTAAAACTTTGAAAGTTATAGAAGCTGTAAAAATAAAAATAAAATAAAATAAAACATGGGAAAAACATATAGCAAAGCACATCCTGTGACAGGGTGCTCATATGTTGATCCTAATATCATGTTTATGCGTGTGAATTATGGGGAAGGATGTTTGAACTAATATGATGTATGGGTTAAAGAATGTGCTTTTCCTGAAAAAGGTAGTTTTAGTCTCAGACAGTTAGAACAACTGAAACTTAATGTAGAGACAAAGGAGAGAGAGAGACCCCTAAAACAAAGAGCGAAGTGCAGTTTTTAGCAGACTGGAAGGCACTTGCTGAATGGCAGAGCGAGGCACATAAAAGAGAAAAAATGTCAAGCAGTGCCCTCATCTGTTAAACTGCAGAAAGCCAATCCTGATCTGGACTCCGCCCCACCGCGATGCCCACAGCCAGTAAGGAGGGAGGAACCTGCAGTTTCAGAGGCACCTCCTCACGATGAAGTGGCCCAGCCTACACCACTCCATCCCAACCTGTCAGAACTGAGCCACCAACCCCCACCGAACTATGCTCCAGCCGTCCTATCTTCACCGGTGGTGTTACACACAAGATCCCAAGTGAATGGACCAACAACACTGCTGCCTGAGGGCTTCAGACCAACAAAATCGGACATAGAAGGGACAGTGCACGCCGTGGTAAATACCCCAATGCTAGAAGTGGCCAGAGAAGGAGGCCCTATGCTAGTTCACAGACCCTGGACATTGGAAGACATCAGGAGCAGCATGACACATCTGCCGGTGCTCCACGAAGTAGGAGGACGAAAGTTTGGGGATGAAATTCAGATATTCTGCAGGGAATTCAGACCCACCACTCATGAACTACGACGACTGCTCATGGCAAAACTTGTTACGGACTGGGTCAAAGTTTCACGTGAATTCCCAGAGGATGTTGTCCACCTGATCAACCCACAGTGGGATAATGGAGTCAGGTACAGAGCACAAATCATGGCGCTCCAGCAGAGGCTGATGAACACCTTTCCTGTGCGACTGGACATGACAAAAACAGCGATGTGTAAACAACAAGACTCAGAGACTGTATCACAGTACCTGTCCCGGCTCACTGAGATCCATGACACAAACTCAGGCTTGGAGAAACCTGACGCTCTGGCAGATGGGCAGGCGGCCGTCACAGCATGGGAGGCACATCTCAGAAACAGATTTATGATTGGCATGAAACCAGAAATTGCTGCTATAGTCAAACAACAATGTATCACCTGGGACACCAGAAACCTCACACCTTTCCACCCAATGGTGGCTGCACCATAACACTATACTACTAGACATGCAGAATGTCCCTATAAAACGATGTACTGTCCTTAACCCTGCTACTCTTCTTCCAACACAGGGAGACGGGGAACTACATGACTGTGTTGTAATAACTAACAAACTCTGCTCTCCTAGAGAGCAGAGTTGTGTCTCCTAGAGAGCAGAGTAAGTTTCATGACCTGAAAGATGTTCTATTGGAAAACTCACATCTGATCCTTTTTGTGGACGGGTTAGCGTCACGTGACCCAGAGACAGGTAAAAATCGAGTGGGCTATGCAGTAGTGACCTTACACGAGATGGTCTGTCAGGAAGTCTCCCCTCAAACCTTTCAGCACAAGCAGCTGAACTGTATGCCCTCATAGAGGCATGAAGCCATGCTGAGGAACAGTCAGTAAATATCTACATAGATAGTCGATATGCCTTTGAGGTTGTACATGATTTGGGGACAATTTGGAAATACAGGAACTCCTGTCTCCTTAGGTAATGCGCGAGCGGACCATGCAGCAAAACAAGCAGCAGTAGCAACACTGCCGACTTCAAAACTTTGTGCATTTTCCTCTAAAACAGAAACCACTCCTTTTTACAGGTTTCAGAGCTCCAAGTGCGAGCTACAGTGGAGGAAAAGGCAGTATGGTGCAAAGCGGGTTGTTCCGTCATCAACAGTGTGTGGCGGTGCCCACAAGGCCGCACTTGCCTCCCCAAATACATGTTCCCATATTATGCAAAGTTGACGCATGGGAAGGACCATGTGTCAAAAGGGAGAATGATAGCAGCGGTAGCCAAGCATTGGTTCACGAAGGGCTTCTGTAATTATTCTCAAAATTTTTGTTTAAAGTGTTTAGTATGTGCTACTCACATTGTGGGTCGATGTTTGAAGGTGGAACAGTAATAGGACAGTAAGGGCTTCAGAGCACTCTCATTATTCTATCCTGCTTTATTCTATCCTGTATTAACCATCTTTCTGTAATAAACCTTTTTACCTTCAGAGGACGAGTCTACGAGTGTTGTCTAATTTCCACGACACTGCAAAAACAGTTAATAACTCCTGATAATATTAGAAGTCTTTAATACATTCCAAAAATGACAAAAACTTTTCAGCTTCAAAATCTTTTGCACATCAGCTCTAATGTTCACCTGTCACCAATGTAGAAAAATTCTTTTCATAACATTGGAATGGAAAAAATACATTTGTTAAACATGTGCCTACTTTTGGAAGGCATCTTCCCTGCCGAATATTTTGAAAAAGACATTTGACACATCAACATCAACATATTCTTCATTTGAGAAAAATCTATACAGGTTTGTATATATAAATACCTGGCAACAAAGAATAGGAACACAATCTGTCATTCACCTACATCCAGATAATTTCATCCATTTCATACGCTAAACATTTATAATTACAGCATGAGCATTAAAGAAGTCTTTAAAATGAACAAAAGTACTTCAGACTTCAAAACAGCATGGACTGGAGGGACTTCCTCACGGTGGCCATATCCTGTTGTTGCTATAAAATAATTGCAGAAGAAAATCAGCAATGTGAAATGTAGCAATCTACAGTTAAGAAAAACCCAGAGAATGTGTGTAAATACACTCACTGTGTCCATCATTATCTTTTTCTGCAGCAGAGCCATGTCCTTTTTCAGCTCCATCTGTGCTCCCTGGAGGAAAGTCTCGTGAGTCTTCTCCATCTCATCCATGTTCTATTGGAAAATACAGGAACATATCCAGTCAATATAAAAATAAAGAATAGATGTAAATAATAGGCACAATCTGAAATATTTGTGAACTGATATCAAGTATCATACCTTGATGAACTGCTCATACAGTTCTTTTATGGTTTTTATTTTTTGACTCTGCACAACCCGAGCCTGCTGGAAGAGCTTCTGCTGCTGTTGAAAGAAACTCTATGCACATAACAGTTACAAATTAGATCATGCTGAGATTTTTCACAACAGTTGTTTCTAAATCAAATTACCATGTACTGTAATGTCACAAATTGCATTATCCAAGAAAACAAACATGTTTTCTGTATTTTTCTAGCAAAGAAAAAAATGGAATAGCCGAACTTAAATTGAACATTAAAAAAAAGGGGGGAGGGGGGGTGTCATATTCAGCTCTACTGTTGTTAATGCTGTGGGTTTTCATGTCACATGTTCAGCAATCACTAACATTCAGTTTCTCCTCTTGCTCCTCAGATTTCTGAACATCGGTCTCCCACTGCCGCAGCACTGACAGCACCTGCTGTGAGTACTCCTGCGTCAGCTTCTGCCTGTGGCGGCAAATAAATATTTAAATACTATCACAATGATCACTATCCTGGTCAGGATTGTGGAACATCCAAAGCCTAATCTGGGAGGTGGAAAAACACCCTGGAAAGTAGACTTCATGTGAAAACTATAATGAATTCGTTTTGACCATGTAGTACACAGTTATAGAAGGGAATTATTTATAATTGCAGTGTCACCCAGATGAGGATGGGTTCCCATTTAGGTCTGGTTCCTCTCAAGGTTTCTTCCTCATATCATCTCAGGGAGTTTTCCCTTGCTACTGTCACCTCTGCCTTGCTCATTAGGAATAAATTTATACATGTAAAATTAACATATATATCCTTAATTTTTATATTTCTGTAAAGCTGCTTTGTGACTATGTCCATTGTTCAAAGCGCTATTCAGATAAAACTGAACTGAACTGGAATGGATGCCAGCCCATCACAAGGCAAAATCCACCCAAGTTGTCCTAGGGGCAATTTAGTGTAGCCAGTCCACATCCTACATGGGTTTGGGAGTTTGGCAGAAGATGCAAAACTCTACAAAGACCCTACACCAAGCTCAGGATCCAAGCTCTACACATAACTACAATTTCTAAAGAGGTAGTCCCATCTATGACAAAATGAATTATAAAGATTTGGAAATAAATTCACAAATACACTTGAATTCATGAAAGCATTCTACAAAAAAATGTGTATATATTAAGTGTTTATTGCATAAACAACTGCCCTTAGACTTCCATTATAGCTGAGCTTTGAGTAAAAACATTTACATTTTTCCCCCTCAGTATAAGGATACATTGACATTCTTGTTTGCCCAAACACTACAGATGCAGTAGATTAGGTTTAAAAGCACCGACATCTTGTGCACATGTACCTCTGGCTATGCTGGGTTTTCCACAGCTGCTCTATTTTCTGGTTGCTGCCTTTCAGAGAGTTTTTGGTTAAACATTCCAGGCGCTTCCTCTTAGCCTGCATTGTCTTGCTGATGTCAGCTGCATCAACATTCAAATACACATTACACAGTGCAAATCACAAATTCACTACTGAAATGCATAACCACAGTAACAATGCAGCATCACTGATTTTCACTTCAAATGGCCTCACCTCCAAACTTTTCGAACATTGTCTGAACTTCATTCCTGTGAAAAACAAGCAGATGTGTATCATCAAACTTTCTACCCAAAGATTTGGCCACATTACTCATGAAGAATATTTAACTCACCCTACACCTACAATTGGGTCATCTTCCTCAAATGTACTAGCAGATCTTTTCTTGCCCACCTTCTCAATGATGGGAGTTTCTAACAATGAAATCATAATTGGAGGAAATGAAGAGTTAATGCCGCTGCAATTTACCATCACTGTATAAATATATCTGACAGATGGCAGTTTGATCCAAACATTTCTCAGCAGATATACGTTATCAGTTATATAATTTTTACTGCCAGTAACTATTTTGAATTAGTTTGCAGTTTAATTAAAAAGACATGAAATACAACCAAAATAAAAGACAAATAAAAAGCACCTTCTCTCGCCTCATCCTCAGAGCCACTAAGACCTTTCTTTACATCCTCTATATTAAAGTCAAAAGCCTGAAGGTGTGAGGAGTCTTCTGATTGTTTAGGCTTCTTGTTCTGTTTTCTTCCTGATGATGCCATTTTGCTAAAATAAACAAGTGGATAACTGTCAGCTAGATAAAATGAACTAAACAGCTTCATGTGAGGTGAACTTGACACGATCGGCATGAGATTTAGTCAGCTATACCCAAAAATCATTACACAATCAAAAGCACAAAATTATTTTAACCTTCTTTTAAGTCTGGATTTAGCTTTTACTTCATCTGTGCCTTAAGAGAGATGCAGCAGCGCTTTATACCTTTAATCTCCCCATCTCTCTCTCTTTTACCTCTTCATCTGTAAACACAGCTCAAACAGATCAGTTTCCAAAGCTTTAACTCTCATGCTAAAACCACCGTCAACGGCATAGAGTTTGTCAGCTTGTAGATAGCTAACTAACCAAGCCGAGTCTCTGAACTTAGCGCATCTGCACTGTACACTGTACTGTATAACGTTTGCTGTCTTCACTACTTCCACATTGTATTTCTAATTAAAATTATATTGAATGTCGCTGGAAATTGCTATGTGAGAAAAGAAGTTCTTGCTCTTTTGTTTTTTTAGGAGCTAACCTGACCTTTATCCCTTATGTTGTTAAGATTTTCCCTTTCTTACAAACGCCACTTTAACCTCGCGAGCAATGTAGCCCTGTGACGTCAGTGTGGTAGACAAGCGCAAACTTTTCATGGGAATAACGAAAATACAGCACCAACCAACAAACTGGTGAGTTGGTTCAGTCAACAAACTGATTCCCATTCCAATTTGTTGTTTGCTGCTGTATTTTTGTTATTTCTGTGGCACAAGGTGGGGGACACCCTGGACGGGTGCCAACACATCACAGGGCACCATCGCACACATGCTAACACACCCATTCACACGCTAGAGAATTTGGAAAGGCCAATTAGCCTACAACACATGACTTTGGTACTATTGGGGTTGGAAACCAGAGTGCATGGAGGAAACCCCTGAAGCAAGGGGAGAACCCAGGACAGAGGCAGGAGTGGAAGTCCCAACACCAGAGGTGTGAAGCACTAAGCCATATTGTCCCCCATCAGAAATATTCTAGTAAGTAATATTCTATTACTTCAGTTACATGTTTTAATGCAGTTTATTTGATATACCAAGAAACCATTTTAAACTTGTCCAGCCCCTAAGCTAATGTTTGATAACCACAGATAGTTAGATCAACATTTTCCTAACACTTAGCTTTTACTTCAGAGACATCAGCAGCACTTACACAGAGGACACTAGGTATAAGCTATATAGGTATATAGCCATTTTCGTGGACAATATGGAAATACTGTGTTTCAGATAGGCTGTGACGGTTGTTTGGTCTATGTAAAATCTACATAGAAACCAAAATGCATTTGATTGATAAAATTAACTAATAGTTTTAAGGAAAAGTGAAAAAGGTCCCTTGTGTGATCAGTGTGGCTTCAGTATTCGGTACGGTATACAGTATCGTCTCTGTGTAGCCTGTACAACGTTTATTAAATTTTTTTATGTCAAATAAATACGCCACCACACACCAGTTTAAATTAAGCACATGGCAGGAAAATATGATTATTTTACTGATTTATTAATGCGAAGTATTTGAAATATTGCCCTCTTACGGTGTTGGTAGCTAGGAAGCTAAGCTCCAACTAAATGGCGTGCGCTATAATACTATTTTGTGCATTATATGAGTTATGGTGCTGGCAACTAGTTAAATACCCCCCCAAAAATTAAACTAATAATAAGGATTATTTCAGCTACATATTTTACACAACACTTAGAGCAGATGAATTTACCTCAGGCCGATCTTTGTGGAAAAGTGAGCGTTAGCGCCGACGCCAGTTAACTTTCTTGTTGCCAGGTCCCCTGTAATCTTGCATAACTGAGAAAATCAGGTTCCTAAAATGAGCTCTGTGTGTTACGTGTGTGCGTGTTCCTATGTGTGTACCTACTCGCTGTCCTGTTTTTTTTATTTATAATAATTTAACACATTGGTAAAAAAAAAAAAAATGAAGTAATAATGTACGTTTTAATTTTACTTAGAGTTCTTTGTATACAGACCTGGCAACCCAGCGTAAAGGATTACAGTTTTCCCGCCATAGCACGAAATGGCTCGCGCGTTCTGCAGCAGCTTCTTTGCTGCACATTTGGACTAGTCCACCATAGGAGTCGGGTTTGTGAGCACAACGTCTTTCACAAGTGAAAGGGTGAAAACCTAAAGGCAACCTTTAATCATAGGAAGATTCTCGGAACGTTATTTTGTGTTTATAAAAATAAAACCCATTTGGCGAACTACCTGTGAGAATTCTGATACGAGAATACCTGGGTGAATGTTAAATGCGTGTTCCTGGAAGGTTACTTAGTAATTACAAACACTGCACTTAATAGCAAACTTTGGTGAACAGTCCTTGTCATATAACAACAGGATAATGTGTCTGAAGTTTCATGACGTTTCAGAATACAATATGTGGCCAAAAGTATGAAGACAACTGACCATTAACCCTATAATATGGGCATTCCCCAAAGGGTTACCACAAAGTTGTATAGACATTTCCATAGTTGGTGTGGAAAAACCTCTATGCCACTTGACATCAGTACTCATCTCCCTAAGGCTCCTGTAGCTGAATGGACAAAAATCCCTACAGCCATGCTGCAAAATCTAGTGGAAAGACCCTAACAAAATGGAGGTTATAATAGCGGGGAACATATTGTAGAGCATTTATGAAATGGTTCCCAAAAATAACTAAAAAACACTAACATTAGGTAAACATTTCAGCTTGAAAATGTATCTTCAATATATGGATTTCTCAACACTGACATCCAAAAATGTCATTAAACAAGTTTTTTTTTTCCTCTCTTCAAGTTAGCAAAAAATCATTTTCTGTCCTAAGGAATTAAAAACTATATTTGTGTGGTCAGACCATAGGTTTTTCTTCATGTTTGTCAGATACATGATACAGTAATACATTTAAATTAGCTAAATGTACACATTTTTATAAACACAGCAGATGGTAGCCTGTTCTGCAGAAATATATTTTACAAATGTTGAAATGAAAGGTTGTTTTTTTCCCTTTAAAGCAGTGTGAAACTGTAATTATGTCACCACCATCATCATCATCATCATCACCACCACCACCACCACATCCACCACCATTAGCCCTTGCTATGATTTACATTCCCTTCAGATTAAAGTTAGGTGTTCGGCTTAGTTTGCTCTTCACATAACCCGAAGTTATGTGAAGTGCCAGAGTTCCCCTTAATATTGACTACTGGTTACACAAGCCTGGTCAAACAAGCCTTGATAACAGAAACTCCCAATTACAGTATGAAGTCAAGTTTATTTTCAAGACTGTATAAAATTATTTAAAAAAAAAAAAAAATTACAACATTAAAAAAAAAAAAACGAGACATGACAGGATATATCAGACAAACACGTGGTGGATAAATAATAGTTTTTCCCAGATTAAATGTCAAAGTTCTCCTCACATACAAAATGTCCATTTTCTTCATAATCCTCTCGGGTTACCATCATCTCCTCGATGTCTGGGTTTTCTGCTAAGAGCTTTCCTCCTTCCCAAGGATAGCAGATTGGACTGGAAAGAGAAGACAATTTTCAAGCTAAAGACAATGAAAATTTAAACACTGATCAAAGTACATTCCTTTGTAATGTACACTTACTTTTGTGGCTGTATTACAGAAACATCAAATTCACTAGGGGCGAGTGCACGGACATCTTTATACACACGATCCCTGAAGCCAGGAAACAAGGTGTTGCCACCTGTCAGGACGATGTTCTTGAAGAAGTGAGGTTGCATTTCTGAAACAAAGAAAAAATAAAATATTAGGGGGGTCTGCAGAATATGCAGCTCATTTTTATACCGTATTGCATAATATTCTCTAAACCATGTTGTTCTTGTGGACAGGAATGAGCCTAGAATCCGTTGGTGTCTATGTTTACAGTGGTTTTCCTACCTCAACACAAAGGCCTATTTACACTGAACATAATTTTTTTCCCCCATAATACAAAAAGCATCATTAAATTTTCAAATGAACACATGCATCTCTATACATGCTGTACTGGGAGGAATGTGCATTTTTCTAATGTGAAAATAAAATGTATGTTTAAACAACCAAACAAGCAGCAGCTCAAGGTTTACCAGCTCTTGGTAAATCGGTCCGTTTGTGTAGAGACAGTACATCACTCACTCACAGTCATTAAGAAGTAAATGTGACCAGATAAAGAAATTCTTCACTTATTTATTTTGTCAGTCATTGCCACTTCTGCATTTTGGTTTTCTTTTCTTTTGTTTTTTTTTTTTACAAGGTTTGTGATGTTAAATTTTTTTAAGCATATTTGTTATATTGTATTTCAGGCTCCCTTTCTGACTCTGAGTTCTGTGAATTATTCAGGGCTCCTTTCTATTCATGACACCCAAAAATAAGCAGGCTAAATAGACAACACTTTTATCTGAGAAGTTAACAGACGATCAAGAGTAGACAAATGTCTTGTGTTTAGATGGGATGACATATGATAACCTCAGTGACGCCTGAAAATAATGGCTGGTTGCTTTTTTTACAAAATAATAGGCACAGGTAAACATGAACTTACCGGAACATCTATTAATATCAAAACATGACTGGCATGTGCTAAACTCTTAGTAATTTTATAACCCAATATCACACTATGGTGGTGGCTAGTCTACCCTACCTTCTGGCATTTTGTTGATGGAGCTGACTATTGCTTCTGGTATGCCCATTTCTTGGATGCCAATATCTGACGGGTGGAAAAGCATCTCTGGAACAGCAAATCTCTCATTTGTGAGCCGCAGTATCTGCTCTCCAGTTTTATACTTCCCCGTGAAATTCATCTCCTCTCGAGGCTAGAACACAAAAGAAAAAGAGCAACTAATTATATTGCTTTCAAAGATTAAAAGGGTAGAAATTAGAGTATAGTACATTACAGGACAAGTTAAATATCTCTTCTGATTAACATACAATACAAAAACATCCAGTAACCAGAAGTCTATGGAAAGAAGGAAAAGCACATATATTGAATGTAATTTCACACCTTACAGAAGCCCTTTTTGATGGAACTATAGTCAGGTAGTACATAGTCTCTCATTACCAGATTTTCCTCTCCTTTCAACCTGAAGAAAATAAAAGGCAATGCTTGAAGGTACAAGAATGTATGAAAATAGATCTGTAGTCTTGCATATTAGACAAAAAAAACACCACCACCACCACAACACTCAAGCTTACTGAGCAATCTGCATGTCTTTGTAAAACTCCTGTGAGACATAGCACACATCCTCCTTTACTTGATTGATCACGTAAGTCTCATCCATCACATGTAGCTGCCTTTGAAAGAAATACAACACGCCACTTACGTTACTGCATAGGTGACCCATGTTCTCTATTGTGCACATCAACAATGTCTTGTATTTATATCTTGTATTATCTCTGTGTATACAGGTTTTGTATTGATATTCTGAAATAACAGTTTTGTAGTAAAGCTGTATCACTGTAGTCATTTAAACCCATTAATTAAAAAAAAAAAAATCTATTAATGATAATCAACAAAATGCTTATTCATTGTGGAAGAAATTTTGGTTGGACACACTATTTTATTTATAATATTAGACATTGTGACCATCAACACAACCTTACCTGTATGAAATGATCTCTTTTAAGTGGTTGGTGAGAAGTTTTCCACCTACATTTATTCTGTGGAACCAAAAGCAAATCGTGAACAACATAACCTAACAGATAACCTTAAAAAATTCTCACTCTGAATCAAGTACAATCACCTGACCTGCAAATGCCATCCTTCATCTTCCTTCCTCTACAGTAAGGGATAACGTGTGTGAAGGAGAAGCCACTATCCACCACGATGCAACACAACTCCGAATTGTAATCATAGAAGTGTCTGTGCGCACTCAAAGATCCAGCTGAAACATGGCACATTATGTAGTGCGTCAGGCTATTTGGGAAGGTTATCAGTTGGTTGTAGCACCAGTATTTGGTTATTAATCTTTGAAATACCCTGAGACTGAGATGACCAATGTTAAAAATGAAGTGTACACTTGAGGGTTTCTTTCAATTTCTTTGGTAGCCAAGAAATGTAGACAGTTTACTGAGCAAGTCACACACACACACACACACACACACACACAGTGTCAATGTCTTTAGTGGTCAATCAGTAAAAATACAAAAGCCAACACCTGAAAAAATTATTTTTTTAATTGTGTGTGTGTGTGTGTGTGTGTGTGTAATATATATATATATATATATATAAACATGTAAATGTCCAAAAACATTTAATAAATTTTATAGTATCTTAGTCACACAGGATTGCACTGGCACACCATGAGTTAATATAACGGGTTCTCAAGTCTTTTGCAGGCAGAGATCCTTTAACTGTAAAATAATCTTCATTAAATATCTTCGTAATACAATTTTCATAAAATCCATTTAACTATTAGATTTAATAACCTGTGCTGACAGCTAGAAGCTACACTAACACTATACTTCTGCTGTATCCATAATCAGTTGAGTCCCTGAATTTTCCCACCACTTTATAACTATGATACCTTTCATCCTATTGATATTGCATGCATACATTATATCACTTTTTTTAATGATGATGCAGATGATGCTCCTAAATTTAATCCCTGATTGTCAGTGTAGTGTTTAGATAATTTACAATTTCACAATTTGAACTCACCGTTGATTCGTAGAGCTGCTTGAAACTGGTATTCCTCAAACAAAATTTCATTCATGGATTCTTGAATTGAGGTGAAGTTGAAGTAGGGCTCAGTTATCACTATGTTGGTATCAGCAAAGTCCACCTGCAAAAAGTAGTAGCAAAATCACTTTATTAAATTCATATGTGCAGAACAGCTTGTGTTGCATGGAGTAAAGTTCTGACATGAGTCACATGCTTAAAAAATTTTTATTACAGAGATGTAGCACAGATATAGACTGAGTATTTTCCTTACATATGGAAAGCATAGCAGTGGAGAACATAAAAGGAAGGGAGAAAGAGACATTTCCTGAAACACTAAGAACTATAACCAATAGTACAGGTCAGCATGGAAGAGCATGAAGAAGGGATGGAGACCAGCATGGCACAAAGGAAGATGATGATGATGTTGTTGTTCATGCACCATTTCCATCCATCGTACCACTTATCCTACACAGGGTCGTGGGGAACCTGGAGCCTATCCCAGGAAACTCATGGCATGAAGAAGGGGACACCCTGGATGGGGTGCCAGCCCATCGCAGGGCACAAACGCACATACTCACACACTACAGACAATTTGGAAATGGCAATTAGCCTACAATGCACGTCTTTGAACTGGGGGAGGAAACCAGAGCACCCAGAGGAAATCCCTGAAGCACGGCAAGAACATGCAAATTGCAAATGACTCTCACTCGTTTCTCTCTCTCTCTCACACGGCGGAGGTGGGAATCGAACCCCCAACCCTAGAAGTGTCATGCACCACTTGTAGATCTTATCGATCAAACACTTGTAGATAAATATTCCACAGGTAATAATGACGTTTGTTCATCTGCTCACAGCACAGTTCATTAGGTATAATAGTACATTTAAGTAGTACCTTGAACATTTCTTTTCCAAACAGTTGATCCCACACTTTCCGTTGCACGTCCCAGTTCACGAGATAACCCTAAAATAAAACAAACACGAGCAAAACATTTTGGAAAAGCGTACTAATTTCAGGGCTAACACTGTACTTGTTATTATTGAATCATCAAACTTTACCTTTTGAAACGGAAGAATATAAAAGAGTCCAGACGGGTCTTTAATTTCATCCAGTTGATTTGCAGTGAAGGTTTTTAGCCTCAGAGACTTGGAGCGGAACTGGCAGTTAGGAATAACACTGAAGAGGAGAAAATATCTTTATTATCCACGCAGTACAAACACAGTATACTTTATCTGCTTTAAGTACAACGCAGTGATAAAAGTAGCACACCTGACTTTCTCATGGCTGTATCCAATCTTAGCCGTGTAAGCTCCATTGTCCAGAATGAGGGTTTTCATCGCTAATAGTCACAAACTAAAACGCTTTCAATCTTTCCCAAAGAATGGCACAACACACAAGGCTACTATTAACTCTTATACAAAAATGACATAATTACGGTTATGTCTTTACTGTGCGTCTTGTGGGTCCTTTTCAGCTCTTCTTCTCCCTGTACATGCTTGTGTGTGAAACGTCATATTACAAGCGCCCCTTGCAGGACTGGAGATTAACTGTAGCTATTGTTTCACAGCCCACAGAAGGGGCTCTAAATTTTACATTTACATTTATTCATTTAGCAGACGCTTTTATCCAAAGCGACTTACAAATGAGAAAATACAAGCAAAGCGATATATCAAGCAGAGAACAATACAAGTAGTGCTACCATACAAGATCCGCTAATTGAGTTCCATAAGAAGCAAAGTGCGCAGAGTAGAGGTGTAAGTGCCTTTTTTTTTTTTTAAATGGGTTGGTTAGGTGTTCATGGAAGAGGTAGGGCTTTAGCTGTTTTTTCAAGATGGTGAGAGATTCTGCGGTCCGGATTGAGGTTGGAAGCTCATTCCACCACTGAGGAACAGTTAGTTTAAAGGTTCTTGAAAGGGACCTTGAGCCACGCTGAGTAGGTACTACTAAGCGTCGGTCGTTGATTGATCGCAGATTGCGTGAGGGAACGTAAGCCTTCAGGAGAGAGTTGAGGTAGGGGGTTGCTGTTCCAGACAAGGTCTTGTAGGTGAGCATCAAGGCCTTGAATTTGATGCGGGCGGCTACAGGAAGCCAGTGGAGGGAGATGAAGAGTGGTGTGACATGGGTTCTCTTGGGCTGGCTGAAGACGAGGCGTGCTGCTGCATTCTGAATCATTTGAAGGGGTTTGATGGAGCTGGCCGGGAGGCCCGAGAGTAGGGGGTTGCAGTAGTCCAGTTTTGAGATAACAAGAGCCTGGACTAGTATCTGTTTAGCCTGTTTGGTGAGGTAGGGTCTGATTTTCTTGATGTTGTACAGGATGAACCTACAGGACTGTGCAGATGTTGAGATGTGGTCTGTAAAGGTAATCCTGGCCGTCCTGGTTGGCTTGAGTGTGGTTGAGCCAAGCTGTACAGTGAGATTGTGGTTGATTGAGGGACAGGCTGGGATGACGAGAAGCTCAGATTTTGCCAGGTTGAGCTTAAGGTGGTGTTCCCTCATCCAGACAGAGACGTCCGACAGGCAAGCAAAGATACGTGCAGAGACGGATGGATCGTCAGGCTGGAAGGACAAATAGAGCTGGGTGTCATCAGCATAGCGATGATATGAGAAGCCATGAGACTCAGTCACCTGCCCTAGAGATGTAGTGTAGATAGAAAAGAGCAGTGGACCCAGAACTGACCCCTGTGGAACGCCAATTGTGAGTTTCAGAAATCCCTCTCCTCCATGATACCTTAAAGGATCTGTCTGAGAGACAGGATTCCACCCAGCGCAGAACCGTTCCGGTGATGCCCAGGCTGGAGAGGTAAATTATTGCAACCAAGCACTCCTGTACTGTAAAATAAGTTGCATGGACCCCCTAGCAGATTTATTTCATAAACATAATGGAACTATTCTAATATTACTATATTGCTTAAATGTGAACAATAATATTTAGGTTATTTTTGAAGTCTAATAGCTTTTTCTTCCTTAACTTTACACTGATAGAACACATTAGGTTCAATTCTCCATTCATCGAATTTCTGTTCCACTTTTCCTATACAGGGTCACAGGGAGCCTGAAGCCTTTCCCAGGGTACTTGGTTCACAAGGAGGGGGACACTGTGGATGAGGTGACAACTCATCACAGGGCACAATTGCACACATTTACACAACACTGGACAATTTGGAAATACCAATCAGCCTACAACTCATGTCTTTGGACTGGGGGAGGGAACCAGAGTACCTGGAGGAAATCCCTGAAGCACAGGGAGAACATGCAAACTCCACACACACAGGGCAGAAGTGGGAATCGAATCCCTAACTCCAGAGGTGCAAGGCAAACACTAAGCCGTTGTGCCCCCCTAAATTATTTATATACTATAAGCCCATTTGATTTTTGAGATATTGAGGTTTGGATTCAACACATTCAATTCAAATGACTAGTCAAATAGGTTAATAACCAACTATAATAAAATACATAAAAAAATATTAATATTCATTATGATAATGGTTGTGATTTCCACCACTGTGATATATATTTTTATATATAAATTTATGAGATCACAGGCTCTTTAATTATGCTTTACCGACTCTTGGTGGTCCACTTTGAGAACCAAACTACTGAGATCAGCAGTTCATTCATCTTCAGTTACTGTGGATTTGGAGCCTATCCTGGGAACACTGGGCACCAAGTGAAAATAGTCCTGTCCAGTGTGTTCTCGCTCGCTCTCAGCAACCCATGCCAATACAGAGGTTTAAACTCCACCCAGACAGCAACTTGAGCTCAGGATCAAAACTGGCTTCACTGTACCACTCTTACATTTATGTCCTGTGGAAAACTACATGACAAACAGTACAAAATCTCACTGTGTTTATAGTCTAGATATTTTATTTGTACCTTTCTGGGGGGGTGGGGGACAACAAAAACAGAGTAACAAAGATGAACATTCAAAAGTAAATTACTCTAAACAGTAACACTGACAGGCTCCAGCATAATAAAACAATCACAGCACAATCAACCGCATGAATAAATGCACATGCTTTTCATATGATAGTGTTTCTGTAATTTTATTTTTCTCAGATTTGTTCACTTGGAAATGCAGGTTCTTCAGAAGGACAAGTTAATGAGTGGAGGAGCCTCATTCACAGCCTCATTCTTTCCGTCTGGACTCCATTTTATAAGAGGTGAGCTCAAATCAATCAGCTGGAGAATGCAACAGAGAAAAAAAGTCTGTGATACATTTTGTGGGCTGTGAAGAGACATGTTTCATCAATGCTGTGATCAAAGGCCACCTTCAACAAAAACACATTTTAGATCATTAAATGAAGCTGAAGACATTAATCTGATCTCTTACCTGTCCACCAAAACCCTTACTGGGAATGGTTTTGATCAAATCAGGGGTGTTGGAAAGGTCAATGAGTACCTTCTCTTCAGGCTTCAAAACAGGAGCAGGTGCATCCACCAGCAGTACCTGAGAAAGAAAAAAAAAAACAACTTCAAGTCTATATTGGCTCTGCTGATGGTGCAGAACTAAAACATGTTAAAATCATTACATACAGAAGCCAATTTTATTTTAGTTCTAGATCATTCAATACTAGCAAAATGTTTTGCTGCCATTAGATATTTTAATATTGTAAAAACATTTGATTCATTCACTGTGTGCCAAACTAATTCATGTGTGTTATTCTGGAAAAGGCAAGCCAGGAATTTACAGAGCAATATTTTTTTACTACAGTCTCAGGTCAAGTTGCTACTGTTATCTGCCTTACCATGGATGTTTGTTGTTAAATTCACTGTAAATTGTTATAAATGCTGAAAATCCAATTTTATCTACAGTTAGTGAACAAATCAACCAAAAGCAATTGAAATAGTTCAACACAATGAATGCTACAAGTGGTTTCCCCAAATTCAACTGAAAATGTAACTTATAATAACCTCCAGTTTCAAAATTATTAAACTAGAAGAAGTCCTGGAAGATTCTACAGGGCCATCACAGTCACCTGACTTGAACCCCATAGAAAATCTCTGGTGGGATTTGAAGAAGGCGGTTGCAGCACACAAACCCAAGAATATTACTGAGCTGGAGGCCGTTGCTCATGAGGAATGGGCTAAGATTCCTTAGGAACGCTGCCAGAAGCTGGTGTCTGGCTATGCAGAAGCTCATAACCGTAAAATGGTGTTCTACTAAGTGCTAAAGATGCTTCCCATGAAGGGGTTGAATAATTTTGAAACTTAAGTCATAAGTTGCATTTTCAGCTGAATTTGGGGAAACCACTTGAAACATTTGTTGTATTGAACTATTTCAATTGCTTTTGTTTGATCTGTTCATTGCAAACAGCTGAAAGTCTGTCAATTTTGACAATTAACCTGATTTGCAATGGGGGTTGAATGATTTTGATTGCAACTGTAGATCCATCAAACAGCAACTCAGCATGTCAACATTTTTGTGATTATTGCAGCCTAAAATACATAACTTTGCTGTTGCTTTTTAAAAAATTTGTGATGCAACTTGCAGATTTTTTTGCTACAGAAATCTGCTTGAAATGGTGAAATTGCAATTGCACAAAATTGTCCTGCACAGTTTTTGCAGGGATTTTTGACTTGATTATTGCTTGATTTTGCGTTCATTTCTCCGATTGCAAAATCCTGGAGGGACCGACATAAATTGACAAATAGTAAACATCCGTCAGGTGTATGCGCCTAAAATTTCATATATACAGTCTCAAATCTGAGTGAAGGCCTAGCGATAACCTGAATGATCAGATCCAAAAATGCATGATTGTGTTATACAATGTACTCAACCCCCCCCCCAAAAAAACTAACCTCCTGTGTTTCTGTCTTCTTCAACTGAGGGTTGTGCAGAATTTCCTCAGACTTTGAAAACGATGGACATTCTGAGTTGGTCGGATGAGGCTCCGGATCATCTGGGGATGGTTTGGAAGACTTCACTGCAGCAGGCTCACAAGCAGTGGGTCCATTAAAATCATCCTCCAGAATAAAGACCAGCGAGTGGGGCTGAAGCTCAACCAGAGCATATGAGTCCTCCTTGGGCTCTGCCTTTTCGACTACTTCCTGCTGCTCACTCTGCTTCAGCTGACCTGGGCTAAAAGAAAGTTTACAGCTGCAGTGAGTGTAGCCATGGCTGACGACACAGTAATGAGAACACAAATGAGCATCTTTTCTTAAAATCTAGATTCACAATGTTTTAGATGTAATATATAGACAAAAATAACATCCTGTGATGAAATTGCTACATACTGATTGCAATCTGTCTAGCAAAGTATGCAAACAACCTGGTGAACCAAACAATCTGGTGATGTGCCACAGTTTATGACTGGATTTATTTGAGCCAGATTAATTTGTTAAGGATGAGTCCTATGGTATCATTGATCAAAATGCATACAGAAAGCTTATCTGGGAACTGTGAGATCAGTCAGAACTCAGACAACACAATTCACTTGTGTAAATTGTGGTTTCTTAAAGTGCTCATTTTCACAATGCAAGCTTCTGATATCAGTATTGCAAAGACAGGTACTGACATGAATATCAAACAATTCACTGTGAAACATTACAATCAATCAATATAAATAACAAGTATACCTCAACAAACCTGATCTACCTTGCAAGAAAGTACAAAAAAAATCTCTACTATGGCTTGTTCAGAAACGCTCAAGGCCATGATCTTAAATCCTTATTGTGGATTACATTGTTTTTCGGTCTTCATTGGCAGAAAAAAGGATCAAATGCTTAGAAAGTCACATTACCTAGCATGACTAATCCCTGAGCTGGAAATTGGTGATTGTGGCTCAGGGGTGTGGGATGATTTGTTAAGGCGAGGCACACTTTTGGGTGTCAGCATGGGGATGCCAGACATACGGCGGCTCACAGGTGTAGGTAGAGCAGATGGACGCCGCAGTTTAGACTGGAACGGATTCTCAGATACACTTGAAGCTGTCTGGAGGCCATGAGAAGTAGGAAGAACGAGTCTCTGTGGAACACTATATAGAAATTCTGAACAATGACTCATGTGGAAGTGTGACCCCAACAAGTACTTCATCCACAAGCCCATTAAAAAAAAAAGTTCACAATTATGTAACAGAATAACAAAATGCTACATTACCTGTCCACACTGCAAGCTGACATCAGTCTTTTCGGTTTCATAATTCGAGGAACATCAGGCGAAGATGTAACTAATTCATATGATCACATAAGGCATACGGTTAATTTAAACTGCTCTGAATCTCAAATTCAAGCCTGATAAGACACAAACTTTTACCTTCTTACCTTCAGATCCTCGTACACCTTTCAGAGTGTTTGTTGGAGACGGTGCCATGAAAGCTTTCAAGCTAGAGTTCACCTTAACAGTGCTTCCAGTCTTAGCAGCAAGTGTAGATATGCTGGGCACAGAGGTGGTCCTCTGCATAGTCTTCTTAGCTGGTGTTTGGTACTGAACAGAAAGTCCAGTCTCTGTTCTCCTAATAGGGGTGGCCTTCACTGGTCTAGGAACAGGCTCAGATCCTTTCCTTCCCTGTGTGGAGAAGGATGTCGTTCTTCCAGCAGAGGATTCCAGAGGTTTGCTGATGATTCCCGACTTGCAGTTGGAACTGGGAAATCTGCTGCCACTGCTGGGAATGCGGCCACTAATGCTACTCACACTGGTGTTCAGGGAGGAATTCAGTTTGCCTACATGGAGAATGTTGGTACAATATTTCAACGTTAACCCTTGTGTGGCATTTAAGGGTTAAAATTGGGCAGGCCCATTAAATAGTTAGTAAACCATTTTAAAATACTATTACTTACTGTTGCATTAAACATTTTAAGCAACTCAGCTCCTTGTAATTTTCATGAAATTTGCTCTTCTTTTTGGAAGTTATAGCATTTAAACCCCATTCTCCAGAAATGCTTCCACCCATTTCTGACTAAAATAAGCACAATTTATGTTTTATTTAGATTAATGTAGACCTTATTGAGTGATTATCAAAGACTGGTAGGCTGCCATGTCATGGTTTAGCCAAGATACTTGCATTTTAAGCATTACATTCAATCAGGATAAAGGATGTATGAACAGTGCCACAGAGTGCCCCCAACCCTGGAGGTACGATGGAAAGTTTCATTCAGCATGTCCCAATTATGTGAATTAGTGTTCAGGCACACAAGTGGCATCAAGTTAAAATGGTCTATAAAAGTATTTTTTATTTCCTGCACAGGTTGATGCAAAATATAACCAGATCAGATGTTTAAACACTGAATTTAACAAAAGGCTACCTTAAATAATAAGTTTTAAGTGTTTAAGTTGCCTTTAAGAAAAAGGTTGCAAAAAAAGAAAAAGAAAAAAAATTAGGTAGCTTGCATTTGGATGGCGATAGAACGTGTTTTCTGGGCTAGAAAAATTATTACAGATATCTGAAATGAGGAACCCAGTGATACAAATCACATGACAATGTTGCTAAAATTAGATCATTATTATAGTTTAGGTCTAAAATAGTAAATATATATATATATATATATATATATATATATATATATAAATTGCACCATTAAGACTCACATTTACCAGTTGGAGAGACAGACAGGCTTGAGTTGATACTAGACACAGAAGAGGAGGAGGAAGAAGTATTCTGGCTTCGGTCCACCACTCTCCTGTTAGGTAGCGTAGGAACTTTACGAAGAGGTGCACCACCTCTTAATTCAGTCTGAAGAATAAAGAAAAGCAAAGAATTTTCCAAATACTACTCATCTGTTAACCTAACAAATCAATTTGACATTTAACATCAATAGCAATTTTATCCTAAATAATGAAAGTGATTCACCTTGCTGGCGGCTGGAAGAGCTCTCTTTACCGGCAGGCTTGTGTTGAACGAAGAATCACTCATATCAGAGGCTACACTAGTTGTATCAGAGAGCAGGTCTTCAGCAGAGCCTGTTCTGCTTGCGTCTCTACTACCAGGACTCCGCTTCAGGCCAAAACAGCTCTGAGACATTAAGAAAAAAAGTAAATTAAATGTGGGGAAAAAAGGAATAAGAAGGGGAAAACACACAAGCACAGATTAATCAAACACTATGCTAATTATTGTCTCCAAATGTGATCCAAGTTGCACAATCATGAACATTAACACTATCAGTAACTGTAGTATACTGTGCATATATATATAAATGTTTGTATTTTTTCTATGAAATTATATTTGAGAAGTTAGGGGCAGAAGGCTGGCCTACTTTGCTGGGTGGTGGAAGCCGATTTTTGCTAGGAAGTGCTGGTCGGGTGCCAGAGGAAGGTCGAGAGTTCCCCATGGCTGTGGGTTTATTAGGTAGTACTCTGCCACTGGGAACAAGGCTTTTCCCTCTTGTAGCCATTTTAGGTTGGGTGTCAGTAGTTCTCACAGGGCTGGAGGTGCTAAGACGTGGTATGCCTCCAGACATAGTGCTAGACTTCTGCAGTCGCTTCTGAATGGCAGGTGGAAGCTGTTTCATGGGGCTGTCCTGAATACAAAATGTTTCTCTTTTAATGGGGCTAAGTGTATCAGCTGGTTTGAACATGCCCAGTTTGGCCGAGGAGTCCATCTCAAACTTTTCTGCATCTTCAGGCAAACTGGAAGCAGCTGTAAGGTCTTTTGCAACAGGCTCAGTAAGAGTTCTCTCAAGGTGGCTGGCTAAAAGATGAGCTTCTTTGTGAATTTCCTCAAAGTTCTCCTCAAGCAGTGGGCTCCAGCTGGGCTCCTCACCCAAAGATGGCCCACTGCTCATACTATCTTTCATATGGGTCTCCACTCCATGGGAAATAGATCTCTCCTTATGTGTGACAGGACCCAGGAAGACTTCATCTTCAACATCATCTTCTCCTTTAGAACTGAAACAAGCAAACATATACATTTCAGAAAACACTTTGGATGTATGTGAATGTTTTCAGAGAGATATTTCTAGGGATACTGTGCCAATACTGGTCTGAAAGCCTGAATTGGTATTTGGATCTGAAAAATGTTAACGCTGTCCAATCCACTGGTGGTCTACAGTGACACAAATTGTCTTTAATCCCACCACCATTGTGCTTCTGATGTTTTATCATAACTTGTCTACAGAAACACAGAAGAGAGTTGCTCAGTTACTCTAAGGACATCAGTATTAGACTTTATAAGTTGCTTCAATAGATATTTCTGTACAGTTCTCTGTGCTGTATAAAACAATGACAAATATATTCTTACAATTTTTGTTAGAAGTTGTTAAAATGAAAAGAGTTTACATTAGACTGCAAATATGTAACAAACCACTAAAAGACCAAATGACAACACACCTTGCTGGTGACAGTGAAACTTCAAAATCAAACTTCTCTTCAGCCAATGAGCAAAAATCTATAGAAATAAAACATTGGTAAAAACAAAATAAAATCACCAAATCACATACTTTGGATGTATGAAGTGTTAAGTTTGAATACATTTACTTCATTTAACCAGAAGCTACATTTGTTATATATTAATTAGTTACCATCATCGGCTATCGAAGCCATCATCAACAGAAAAACAGATGGGAGGTCAAAGTCCAAAGTCCTGAAAATAAACAACACCAACGTTAACTACATTAAATGATTCACAAACATCTACTGTTACTGATTTCGAACAATACAGAAATAACATGATCTACTACAACTAAAATGTTTATATAATGGTTTATTCTACGTTAGGTTGATTTTAGGGAAGCTATGATTAGCATGATGAACAAAAAGCTATCTAGCCAACACACTACAGAGTGAACATATAACCTAAACTCTCTCAGCTTTACAATAGCTTTTACTCATTTTAAAACGAAAACTTACCGTTTTTTGTGTGTTTCAAATTCACGGCGCAAATTTTGTCCCTTTTCCCCCTTGTGCGAGCTTACTACGAACACAAGCTTCTAAACAAGGCTTAACACATTTCAAATTTCGTCCACAGGCCGAATTCAAAGATCACGTGATTTAAATGGTGAAGCCGCATTGGTGTAGAAAGCTTCCCGGAAGTGAAAGTGTCGAGAACACACTTCGCGAGCATCCCAAGACGATGCTGTGAATGGAGCTTTTATTAAAGTTCATAGTGCTGTTATTTAGCACAAATGTAAAACATTAAGGTTAAAATGCAACGTGATGTTGTGGTGATAATGTTTACAATTTGAGAGGTTGTGTAATTATTCTTCTGTCCATGTTGCCTTATTTTAGACTACAATGTAGTTACATAAAGGTGACTTTATTGGGTTATTTTTGTTTCCATTTTTAGACGACTTGCCTACAATAAAGAAAACTAGATGTTGCAACCAGCACTGCCGGTTGACTAAATGGTCCATTGTGATCCCAGGTAGGAAAGTTTGACTCCAAAATGAATCGTTCTTTTGAACCGATTCTTTTTAATGAATCGAACTTTGTGTGGCGTCCACTAGAGTTGGATACTGTTGAAAGAATAAAGTCACAAAGCTGAAGGTTTTTTGGTTGTTGTTTTTTTGGTTGTTGTTGTTTTTTTTTGGGGGGGGGGTGCCACCAAAAACCTTCAGCTTTGTCTTTATTCTTTCAACAGTATGTACAAAACCAATCGAACTCACCATTTTATCACTGTCTGATAGTGTAGTGATTGTGTTTCTTTGTGAAGATACTGATGAATGAAATCATGGTATAAGGTCATTTTTAATTTCATGTTATCACATTGCTTCATATTACATGGTCATTCAAATGTGTGATGGCAGAAGGTATACTCATGGCATCTGATATTTTATTTTATTCCATGGACATTCAAAAGAATGGATTTTTTTATGTGGGCAGAGTGAAACCAATTAGATTATATATGTGTATATGTATGTGTGTGGGGTGCACGGTGGCACGCTCGCCTCGCACCGCCAGGGTTGGGGGTTTGACTCCCACCGCTGCCCTGTGTGTGCACGGAGCTTGCATGTTCTACCCGTGCTGCGGGGGCTTCCTCCGGGTACTCCAGTTTCCTCCCCCAGTCCAAAGACATGCATGGTAGGCTGATTGGCATGTCCAAAGCATCCGTAGTGTATGAATGGGTGTGTGAATGTGTATGTGATTGTGCCCTGCGAGGGATTGGCACCCTGTCCAGGGTGGCCCCCGCGTTGTGTCTGATGCTCCCTGGGACAGGCTCCAGGTTATTTTATTAAAACAAATTCCAACACTGAACATGGTTTAAGCTTAAAATAAGCTCTAAATTCAAATATATTAGATCACACTGTTTTTCTCTTGACTTTATTTACATATGTGGCCATGAAGTAATCCAAAAGTAATCATGTTACATTACATTATTGGATTACGTTTCTGATTACATTTTTTTAGTAAGTAATTTGTAACGGAATAGATTTTAAAAGTAACCATCCGAACCCTGAGTACATCTCATATCTATCAAATAAAGTTATAACACAAATCAAGACATAGCCTAACCTCTTAGGGACATGTTTTTATTCACTTACAGTTTCTACCTGAATGAAGAGCATTGGTTTACTGGCTTGGTTTTATCTTGTACCATGTGCATAAAGACAAGGGGCATGAACTCAAATTTTAATATTACACAGCACAAAAAGAAACGTCCTCTCTCTTGTATATAAAGTGAGTATAGCCTTGTATACACAAGTCTTTGAAGTAAATTTTAACGTTTCATTGCAATACTGGAGAATGAACCCCAGCGAGGATGAATGCTTAGTGTAAAGTATGGTGCAAAACAGCAGGTATACTGTATAGAACCACCATGGAGGTGAAGCAGAGCTGTGATCATCAGAGGAATCTAATTTTTACAGTGCAATAATATGAGTAGCGCCAGGGCAGTAAGCAACCCGGTTCAAAAAACATGTGGCCAACGAGCTTGTTCTAGGAATCGGATCTAATGTACAGTAATGTCCCGGCCCAATGTTGAATTGTCAATGGATGATCGCAGTTAGTAGAAAACCACCTACTGTACCATTTCTTAACTGCTTTAGTGGAGCTTAACGAGCCTTTCACTGAAGCTGCTGCACTGTTTGGCCAGTAGTGATGGGCCGTTCATTTTGAACGGATCTTTTGTATGACTCAGGAATAATGAATTATCTCAGAGTCTCGGTCATTTTGTGTTGGCCGCCCGCGCATGCGCAACGTCCTTTCGTCCGTCTGTAACGTGAAAACCGCAGAGGCTCTGTACAGGAAACAGAAATGATTAGTTCACCTCCCGGGCCTCTTCTCCAGTCCGAGTCTTTCGGTTATTTGTCATGTCACGTGACCACAGCATTTACTCTGTATTGGATACAGAAATTAGTTCATAATACCCAACCTTCTTTACAAACAACCAGGTAGTTAGGTTTTAATTTTTAGTCTTACAGTCACACGATACGTTTCTGGTCTCAAGTTTTAGCTTTTATTACTTAGAAATGTATTAATTTTTGATTTTCTCTCATGAGAGTTCTCTTCCATAACACTGAATCTGGTAATAATGTTAGTTAAAACTTTCTGTATAACGGGGAAATTCACTTTGATAAAGCAATATACTTGTTTACAGTGCACTCACTTATGTTCTTCAGAAAAGATCATATAATACAAACGGTATGAGAAAAGAGGCCACAAGAACCTCAGCCTATGCAGTGGTCATGGTACAAAAGAACGAACGACTCGGACCGGAAGACCCAGCTGAGTGGTGGATTAATCAATTCTGTTTCTCATCATTTGACCATATTAGGAAAATGTTACAATTTTGCATAATTATGACGTGTTGGGGGAATTTGGCTATTGAAACATTTAACATTTTAATTTAATTCTGCTCAAATGAACGAAATGACTTGAATAAAGATTAGTTCACTTTGCTGAACGAGATTCAAAGATCCAAAGTCAGTAAAAGGACTAGACGATACATTTAGCAGATTTGATGCATTGTCCAGGATGGATAATAATTAGTATCCACATACACCCATTATACAATATTAATAATTGCCATCGGCTAAAAAAACTATTACTATACCGCATACAACATCCATTATTCAACCTTAAGTTGTAAACGAAACGGCTTTACAACTCACACTAAATACAACTCTATTTCATCTCTCTTTAGTACATCAAAAATTAGGGGAGAGCGCGAACGCAGTCCCCCACTACCACAAATTATGCAGTCGAGATTCCCACATTTGGGGAATTCGCAGGGGTCAGCACAACCGGAGTGCAATGGCTGAGCCTCGCCCTGGGTGAACCACCTTCATGATCATGGTATCTCCCCTGCCAGGTAAGTATGAATTACAGCGCCATCGGCTACCGACTGCACCGCAGCACACACTGTTCCCCATCATGGTGAAGAATATAGGGCTAAACATTACACACATATCTGAGGCGAAAACACTACAGTCTACACGTGCTGCAAAACTATACTACCTTAATTAAACATAAAGCAGTGTGACGGTCTATTTTCTTAACAACAATTCCGCAACATACTTCCCATGATGCAGTGCTTCTGAATATGTAACGAGAACAACAATGTTCAGGAAACTGCTTTTTTTTTTTTTAATCGAAACATGTACACTAAAATCACAACAGCCAGTCCAGAAGAAACAGTGCATTACTACACGGTAAACAATAAGACACGATAAAACTATTTTCAACAATTTTATGAATGTTGTTTTAACAGCCCCGCTGCGTTTATCCCCGCCCCTCGGTGTGAAGATCAGGCGGAGAGTTGCAGCCAAAACAAAACGACTTCTCTACAAGAAGTTTTTAATCGAAACATGTACACTAAAATCACAACAGCCAGTCCAGAAGAAACACTATTGCTACACGTTAAGCAATAAGAGACGGCAAAATTATTGAACAATTTTATTAAGGTTGTTTGAAAGCCTCGCTACAGTTAGCCCCGCCCCCTCGAGTTACAGTCGAAACGAAACGACTTCTCTAAAAGAAATCTCACGTTCATTTAGCGAACAAATTAGTCCGATTTGAACGTTATGCAATTAAAAGTGACTGTATAACTGACTATATAACTACAGTCTACGAAAAGGGGTGCTAAAGAAATACGCATAAGAGCGGAAGTTTCTGTCCGACCGGAAATGAGAGTCCGGATACATAGCGCCAGATAGATGGTTCCGTCTGCCCCAAGTTATGATGATTATTGCGTTAAATTATTATTCATAATTTAGCAACAGTATAATTTTTTATCCACCTGTTTTATCCAGGACTACAATTTGGGTTTTATTTTACTTACTATTAATACAATAATTTATACTTTAAACATGCTATCGACACTTATAAATCAGGCTGCCTTGGAGATCATGAGGCCTCGCTTAATGGTCCAATAAAATACATATATTTTTTGTTTTATAAGATAATACGTTTTTGTCGGGTATTTCTTTAATGCAAGAATAAGTCCGATAACGAGTTTGGTTTTCATGGCAGAGAAGTTAGGATTTGTGTAAAAATACAAGCTGAACTTGTACAAATACACACTGGTCCTGCACGAACAAAGTTAAAAAATCATTTTCTGTAGTGAAATATGAATTCAGAGAAATCAAACAACTTAACTGCAAAAACAATCTGTATAGCATCCACTTACACGTAACCAATTAACATCACACACAAACAAATATACAATCATAATCTCTCTTTGACAGAATAGATGGGGTGCACCGTTCCCGGAAGTACTGCAATACCGGGTCGATGCGTGGAGTGGACGGAGCAAGCCCCTATTCCATCTCCCTATTCCAAAAATCAATTTAATATATGGTCCCCGGATAGGGGACGTATCAGATATTAAACTGATAAGAACAGATACTACACTTGATCTTAGCCAAAAGGCCGAGAAGCGATACAGACTACAGCACCCAACAAACGGGGTCATTCTACAGGACGGTAAACCCGAGGGCGGCAAAAGCTGATTACTTTAAATATTGTATAATAAACCAGTATAAAATATGATAAATGTTATTTATACTAAAATTAGCAGAGCAAAACTGCGATTTGGTGTCAGTTAACACCAAAACATAAAGGAAAAGATAATGAATGCAAAAAACTGACCAATCAGAGATGAGAATACAAAATCCTTCGCACTACAAACTCGCACTGGTTTAGGAAGTAGTTTTCCAAGCAAACATTTAAACTGGATAAATATCCTTCCATTGTAATGACCAACACAAGACAAACCAAACGTGTGGAATTTAAAAAGATGTTAAACTCGACGAATTACATAACATTGCCTCTCAGTGGTCAAACGTAGTATTGCAGGAGAAAATAAAATGGGGGGGGGGGGGGGGGGGGTTAACAAGCTAATTACCTATAACTTTGGGTCAATAATTTTAATGCATGCAATCAAACCCGTACTGAATTCAAATTTCTCCAGAAAACCGTGTCCTATAATTATGAAGAAAGCTTTCACGTTTCATATTTCGTATACCAAAGGGTGCAAATTTGTACCAATAAAGTTCTCTACTATTTCTAAAACACCAACAACGTTCTCCTCAGTCCCAACTTTACTAAGAAGGAAAAAAAGTTCATCTTTACACATGCGTCACTCATCCACCATTTTTAAACTGCCTACCTTCATTTAACTTATTCTGGATGTACAGTATTTCCCATCATAATGCGTTAAAGGATACGGATCTCTCCTAATTAATTAATTAAACAAACTGTATACCTTGCACAATGTCACGAGTATCTAAAGGACAGTCTTGAGACAGCAATCCAAACTCCTCTGACCGTAAAACTGAGTAAGAAATACATTTCAACTCATAAAAACTAAACTGTTTTACAGCTTGCCACTCTTACATTTACATTACATTTACTCATTTAGCAGACGCTTTTATCCAAAGCAACTTACAAATGAGAAAGATACAAGCAAAGCGATATCAAGCAGAGAACAATACAAGAAGTGCTACCATACAAGATCTATTAATTGAATCTTATTAATTACACTTACAAATAATTGAGCTATAATTAGTTAAGTTAACAGCCATGGCATACAAAGTTCCACATTATAGTTAAAATTATTTAATAAATTACTACACAGGCTCACAACTCTGGTCCCGTTCTGCACATTTTAATGCTTCCCGGCTTTAACATAACCACTACAACTCAGATGGCCGTTAATTAGCTAATTAGTTGAATCAGGTCAATTAGAAGCAAGGAAAACACTAAGATATGCAGGACAGGATGTATTCCAGGATCAGGATTGGTAACCTGGTGGTTAACAAAGGTGTTCCTATGGTTATTTCTGTCTCTTTCTCCCCTTCCATGCTCCTCTGTACCTGTTGATCACGATGAATGAGGCCTGGCCACCCTTTAAAGCTTACCCTTTCTAAATTAAATAACTATTTGCATTCAATTATGCAACAAATAAATAAATAAAATGAAGAAAAAGTAGAAAAGAACTTGATTTCTCTAGCTCTTACCCTTGCAAGCAGGTTTCAGTGTGTGACTGAGTATAAGGAAAACTTCATTTTCTCATAAATTGTCTACCTTTTGTATTAATAGAGATTCCTCATTTACAGGTGAAACTAATGAGCTCCATTAGTGTGATAGCTTGCCTGTAACATAGCTATAAAAAAAAAAATAAATAAATAAAGAATTGAAGTAAATAAAACAAGGATAATCATAAGCATCTGAACTATAAGTGAAAACTACAAATACCCAAAGGTGTCAAGCATGAACTTAAATTACCCTCATTCAATCTATTTGCCTGTCTGTGTACATCTGAAACTAAGAAGGAATCATTATTTGAAGTGTCAGGAATGTAAATGTGTGTCCTGTGAAGTCCCACTATAAAAGAAAAGTGTCATCTGTTATTCTGTTTTAATATTGTGATTTTGAATAAACTCTTTTTAAACTATTTCTAATTTTGGATTAACTGTCCAGATTTCTTAGAAAGTGACCTGTGAGATTTCTTACTGTGGAGATGTTCAGGAACTTTGCAGTAAAGACCAGGACCATCACTTTATGGAAAATAAAGTTTATTTGCAATACTACACAGATTAAATGACGAATGGATGCTCTGGTGTTTGATGTAAGTAAGTAAGTAAGTAAAATTTATTTGTATAGCACGTTTCACACAGCAACGCTGACCAAAGTGCTGTACAGAGTACAGAAAGTAAAATAGAAACATAATTAGACCAAATAAAAGCAGACAATAGACAATAGAAAAAATCAATAAAAAATTTGTTTAAACAATTAAAAATTTGATCAAAAAGCCTGGTAGAAGAGATATGTTTTAAGCCTATTTTTAAAAGTAGTAATAGAAGGTGCAAGGCGGATGTCCAGTGGCAGTTGATTCCATAGACGGGGGGCAGCAACAGCAAAAGCTCTATCCCCCTTTGTTTTTAACTGGGAACGAGGGACATGCAAAAGAAACCTATCAGAAGATCTTAGACATCTGTTTGATGAATGTGGATTAAGAAGATCCTCAAGATACGAAGGAGCTTGATTATTAAGAGTTTTAAAAACAAACATCAGAACCTTAAACTGAATCCTAAAACGGACTGGGAGCCAGTGAAGCGATGCTAAAATTGGGGTGACACGATCAAACTTCTTTGCCCTGGTCAACAGCCTTGCAGCTGCATTCTGAACCATCTGAAGACAAGCCAGAGATGACTGAGGAAGACCCAAGTATAATGAATTACAGTAATCTAAGCGAGAAGTAATAAAAGCATGAATAACCTTCTCCAAATCCTGGAAAGACAAAAATGTTTTGAGTTTTGAAATAATCCGTAGTTGATAAAAACTAGTCTTGATGACCAAATTTATCTGCTTGGTTAAGCATAATTCTGAGTCCAGAATGAAGCCAAGGTTCCAAACCTGGGAAGAAATTGAGGGAAAGTGTTTATGGAGCTCGTTAATGAGACCATCTCTCAATCTCAGGGGGCCAAAAACAATTATTTCAGTTTTGTCTTCATTAAGTCGGAGGAAATTATTTGTCAACCATTTTTTAATGTCATCCAGACAGTCCAACAATGGCTGAATGGAGTCACCAGCTTTCAAAGGAATATACAACTGGGTATCATCAGCATATAAATGAAAAGAGACATTGTGAGCCCTAATAATATTCCCCAACGGCCGCATATATAAATTAAAAAGAAGTTTGTACTTCTCTGCAAATAGACTGGCTGTCTTGACCAAATGTAAAAAGTTGAATACTGACATTGGGGTCCCAAACAAGTTTCATGAATCACTCTTTGTAATATACAGTAGATATATTTATATGGATTATTTAATATCTTGATATATTTATACGGATTTATCTTTGTGTCATTTTTAACATTTAAAAAATCTGCAATTTTAAGAGAGGGGTGGAGACCTTTTTATATCCACTGCAACCTGGAATGAAAATGAACCTAAGTGGGATTATATGTAATGAATATAAACAAAATACTCAATTAAAATTCCAATTAAGTTGCATTTCGAAACACTAGGGGGGTGAACACTTATGCAAGGCATTGTAATTTATTTTAACAGTGCTGTATTGTTTCAGAAATTAGTTTAGATGCTGACTGCAATTGCTTCAGTATGTTTAATGGAAGATAAACTGTTTAAAATGAGCAATGGTGTGAGAAGTACCTCTTCTAGGGACAATGTGTGGAGCAGGAGCCCAGAGCTTGGGGAGACGCTCCACCTGAGCATTTCCAGAAGTGTTACTCTTCTGTACTTCAAGCTGCTCTTCTCTTTTTCCTGTCAAACCACATAAAAATACATAGGCAAGATTTTTTATATTCCTTGCAAACTGCTATTCCATTTCTCTTTACTATTCGTTACTCAGATATTTATTCAGGGGAATTGCACACAATTTATTTGAACTTGAACCGGAGTTTAGGATGATAACCTTTGATAATTTTAAACAGTCTAAAATGCAGCCAAGACCAGAAACATCTTTCCTACCAATTAGCACGGTAGTAAAGGATCAGGGAATTTCCTTATTGTAGTATCAGAAAATTCCTATTCGTTACTATTCATATTGTGGCACCAGTTTGCGGAAGGCCCTTTCCTGTCTAGGGTGGTGGGTAAAATCCATATTAGTGCCCATGCTTTTGGAATGGGATGTCCAACAAGCTTATATAGGTGTGATAATCAGGTGTCCACATACTTTTGGGAATACTCTGTGTGAGCGAAAGAGGCTTATTCCTGAAGGGTATTTTTGCAAGTTCTTGTATAATATCATACTGGAATAGTATAATCAAGAATATACTTTGTAATCAAGTGAGAGCAGTTATGTTTAATTAATCTGCAGGTTTTGTGCAGAAAAACCCTTTCCCAAGAGATAAAAGCAAAACTGAATGACTGCTTCTAAATAAACAACTTAAAATGTATTTGGGCTCTGTACATACACAAAGCTTTGGTTAAATTCGCTGGTATATATTCAGAGTCACTCAAACTGAATCAGTTGTTTATTTGTTCTTTCTTTCATTTGCTTAATTATATGAGGAAGGAGAGAAGAATTACACATTAAATTATGAACTTGTATACATGGACACTCTTTAGGGGTTTATAAGTGAAAATCTCAGTGGACTGGTGAACTTTAGGTAATAACAGTGGTGGTGATGTTTATATTAAACTGTCAGAACAGGTATTTGCATGTTGGGCCTTTTTAACTAAACGAGTGAATGAAACATAACAAACCAACATTCCCGATTTATGTTGAATGCAGTCACTACCAGAAATTATGCAGTCTACAGTGAGTCTACAGTCGTGCTGGTAATTGCAGGTATACGATGAATAATATACATCAGTATGTGCCATTATAGAAAAATGCAGGCTGTTACAGAAGACAACTTCTGGTTGGTAACTCTCGCATTATTTTCCAATAACACAACCAGTCATGTGTTTTTCTTTATAAAAAACAGAAGCTATACTCCTACATACTGCAGTTACATGTTCAACTCACTAATAATAGTTTTTAAAAGCAATAGTAGAATGCACACCAACTTACTTGCTTTTAACCGTTACAGAATATAAAATCTCACTAAAATGCAATTTATATGATGGAAGAATAAAATCTATTTTTCAATACAATGAAGATCAGGGGAGAGCGCGAACGCAGTCCCCCACTACCACAAATTATGCAGTCGAGATTCCCACATTTGGGGAATTCGCAGGGGTCAGCACAACCGGAGTGCAATGGCTGAGCCTCGCCCTGGGTGAACCACCTTCATGATCATGGTATCTCCCCTGCCAGGTAAGTATGAATTACAGCGCCATCGGCTACCGACTGCACCACAGCACACACCGTTCTCCATCACGGTGAAGAATATAGCACCAAACATTACACAAACATCTGAGGCGGAAACACTGCAGTCTACACGTGCTGCAAAACAGTACTACCTTAATTAAACATAAAGCCGTGTGACGGTCTATTTTCTTAACTACAATTCCGCAACATACTTCCCATGATGCAGTGCTTCTGAATATGTAACGAGAACAACAATGTTCAGGAAACTGCTTTTTTTTTTTTTTAATCGAAACATGTACACTAAAATCACAACAGTCAGTCCAGAAGAAACAGTGCATTACTACACGGTAAACAATAAGACACGGTAAAACTATTTTCAACAATTTTATGAATGTTGTTTTAACAACCCCGCTGCGTTTATCCCCGCCCCTCGGTGTGAAGATCAGGCGGAGAGTTACAGCCAAAACAAAACGACTTCTCTACAAGAAATCCCGCGTACATTCATTGTTTTAATGAATAAATAAGGGACTGTTGTATAAATGCTGCTTTAAACTTTATGCAATTGCAAGAGACGATAGACCCACAATATATGAAAAGTGTGTGTGAGAGTGGGTTGGGGGCAGCTGAATAGTCACACATAAGAACGGAAGTCTCTGTCCGACCGGTAATGAGAGTCCGGATACATAGTTCCGGATAGATGGCTCCGTCTGGCATAAATTATAATTGTTGTGTTAATGTATTATTCGTAACTTGGCAACCGTATAATTTTACACTTTTGAGACACTGATTAAATATCTGGTGCCACATTAAGTTAAATCATACGCACAAAATAAATATTTTCGTTGCATCCAAGACTACAATTTGTGTTTTAGTTTACTTACTATAAATACTATCATTTAAACATGTTTTTGACATGCTATAAGCCAAACTTCTTTGGAGTTCATGAGACCTCACATGATGGCCCAGTAAAGACAGATCAGATTTACTAAACGCTACAGGTTTTTATGTAAAATAAACGAATTTACTGTGCATTTGTCAGGTACAGTTAGGTTTAAAACTGCAGCCAAAAGTCGGAGTAGCGAGTTTGGTTTCATGGCAGAGAAATTAGGATTTGTGTAAAAGTACAGGCTCCACTTGTATAAATCCCCACTGGTCCTGCATGAACAACATTAAAAATCCTTTTCTGTAGTGAAATGCGAATTCAATCAGATCACAAATATCTTAAATAAAGAAACCCCACAAACAAACTGTATAGCGTCCACTTACATGTAACTAATTAACATCACAGACAGACAGATATACAGTCATTATCTTTCTTTGATAGTATGGAGAGGGGGTGCACCATTCCCGGAAGTACTGCAATACGTCCGTGGAGTGGACGGATCAAGCCCCTATTCCACAAACTTTTCTAAAACACGAACAACGTTCTCATCAGCCCCAAATTTACTAAAAGGGAAAAGAAGTTCATCTTTACACCTGCGTTACTCATCCGCCATTTTCAAACAGCACTTTATACAGACCTGCTTTATCATATACAGCACTGCCTACTTTAATTTAATTTATTCTGGATGTACAGTATTTACCACCATAATGCATTAAAGGATACTTATGTCTCCCCAAAAAACCCTAACTCACTATCACGAGTATCTAAAGGACAGCCTTGAGCAATCCAAACTCATCTGACATTAGTTATGAGTAAGAAAAAGCATTCAAATCATAAAGCAAATCTGTTTTACAGTTTGCCACTCATTAATATTTACACGTATAAAGAAGTGAGATAAAATTAGTCACTATTTATTAGTTGTGGTATCCGAAATTTAGGAAAATGTAACCTTTCATTGAAAATAGCAATCACAGAGACCAGTGAATGAAGTAAAGATAATTGTTTATTGAACAAACTATGAGATGATTAGTCTTGACAAAGTCTTCGGCAATTCGATTCTAAAGGTGTGCTCACACCGAGGAGATTTGCGCCTATAAGTCAATGTCTAATATTTTAAAAACCGAAGCAGCACAAACGAAGCGTTTAGCTGCACAAACGGAGCACAAACGATTGAGACTATTTTGTCGACGTTTTGTGTTGGGAGGGGGCCAACTTCATGCAGGTCCTGCACCTAGACAATCAAGTTCAGCTCCACAACAGCGCCACCTAGGGGTCTAATAAGTCTCTGTCCCCTTCCATGCGCCTCTGTACCTGTTGATAATGATTGCATTAGAATCTGCCTGGAAGAAAGCACTTTATTTGATTTCTCACATACTCTTTCTCCTTGCAAGCAGATGTCAACGAGTGACTGAGTAAAATAAACCCATAACTGTCTATCCTACATGTAAAACAGTAGAGATTTCCTGCTTGAGTTGTATCTACACTTATTTTGAGACTCCAGCATTTACGTTGAGGCTCACAAATGAACAAGTGGGAAATCAGTCTCTGACAGTATGGGGCAAAGTTAAAATCTAACGCCAACAACTGTCCCCATAATGAGATTTTGGTTTATAATATTTGATACATGCCTATATAGTCTATACAAAGAAAAAACAGCATGTGCTCAGTGAAGCACTTCACATAGTCAAATAGATGGATTCAGTTACTATACCTGAGGACAGCTGCTGTCTAACTCTTTCTGCCATTCACTTCTGCCTGGCACACAGTCAGCATTCCAGTTCATCCAAAAGGAGTGCAGTGTGGTTGAAGTCAGGGCTCTGTGCAGACCACTTAAGATCTACCACACCAATCTTGGCAAACCATGTCTTCATGGACCTTGTATCGTGCACAGGGGCATTGTGGGCATGCTAGAACAGGTTTGGGCCTCTTGGTTCCATTGGAGAGAAATCTTAATGCTATGGCATACAAAGACATTCGATACATTTGTGTGCTTCTAACATGGAGTTTTGTGCCAACAGAAGAACCACATATGGGGTGTATTGGTCAGGTGTCCACATACTTTTGGTCATATAGTGTATAAAGCAAAAAACAAAACAGTAATTCTGGAAAGGTCATGTAACAATGACCGCAACACAGCTGGAAAAACAATGAAGAACAGAAGTAAATAAATCAACGATATTCATGAGCATCTGAGTTATCAGTGAAAACGAAAAACCCACAATGGTGTCTAGTATGAACATAAATCAACTTCCTTCAAACTGTTTACCCATCTATGTGCATCTGAATCTAAGAAGGAAACAATATTTGAAGCATCAGAAATTAAGTCTGTGAAATTCCCAGTATAAAGGAAAAGTGTCTCTTGGGTGTTATTCTGTATTAATATTGTGACCTTGGATAAACTCTTTGTTTTTGTGTCCTCTGTACAGATTTCTTAGAAAGTGACCTGTTAGATTTGTTGTTGTGGAGACTCCCAGGAACTTTACGGTAAAGACCAGGAACATATCACTTCATGGAAAATAAAAAGCAACACTGGTGAGGAAAAACTCCATGTTATATTAGACTAATTTATGGAGAAACCTCAGGAGACCTGGCCTTTTGGGGAGCTGTCCTCCTCAGCTGGCACTGAGCACTCTAGTTAAACAAGGACTATAACTGGGCTTGTGCGATATAACAATATTAATGTAACCACAATATCCAGTGGCCACTTCAGAGGAGAGTCAAATGCAGCATTACAGACACTTTCTGAAAGCTGCATCCCCTTCCTCCATCTCCGTACTCTCAACTCGCACTAAACGGTCTCCCACCACAGTACATAAGCAACTTTCGGTCTTCTATGATCCACCACGTCTACTTAGATCAAAAGGTGCAGGCTATTTGTTGGTATCTTGAATAGTGAAGGCTACAGTAGGGGGAATTGCTTTCTCTTACAAAGCCCCACATTTATGGAACAGCCTTCCAGTTAGTGTTCGGGACTCAGACACAGTCACTTTATTTAAGTCCAGGCTGAAAACATATTTGTTTCCTCAAGCTTACCATGAATAGACTTTCTTTTAAGCAAAGTACACAGTCTTATCCATCACGGGATAGTAAGCATACCTAATAATCTCTCCCTCTCTTTTCCACTGTGAGGGAAATTATTCATTTTTACTTTGTAATAATTTTGTTTCTGTTCATGTTCATCTGAGGATAATGCCTAAGAAGGCCATGTCATGTCACTGAGATCAGTACAGAATGTTTATCTGCTTACAGAGTCTCAAACATGTTCTTCTGTTCAAGATTCATCTGCACATCTTCTAAGACCCTAAAACAAAGCTTGTTTGAACTGCCTCAAACTGCTTCTTATCGGTACACAGAAGTGTCATGCTCTGCGTTTCATATATATAGTAGTGGTTCAGCACAAGCGCTTTAGAGCGCTCTCATTATTCTATCCTGCTTTATTCTATTCTGTATTAACCATCTTTCTGTAATAAACCTTTTTTTTTACCTTCAGAGGACGAGTCTGCGAGTGTTGTCTAATTTCCATGACACCTCCCTCTCTCCTTCTGTCTCCATCCTGCTGCCCTACCTTTGGATGGAGCTCTCATCAACTAGAGGCTACAGCCTGGAGATTTCTTAGGATGGTACTGCTTGAAGTATATATATATATATATATATATATATATATAAATATATATATATATATATATATATATGAGAGAGAGAGAGAGAGAGAGATATAGTGGTTTGAATGTCAGAAACCAACCAGACCCTCTAACTGTACAAAAAGAATCTAACTATCCTACAAGAAAAGAAAACAAAAATACATTTTCTTCCCTCAGTCCCTAGCTAACCCAAAACCAGGAAAAAAACGAACCAACATGAATGACGCTGACTTCCTACTAACCACTATTACCAGTGCACTTTTTTACGAAGGTGAATTTTAGTGTGTGTAAGTTAACAAAAATAATATTATATACATATATCTATACATATATATATATACACAAGTGTACCACTCGATTCTTAAAGAGACAGAGCATAAACAAAGTCAATAACAAGCAGAAGGTCATACACAGGTGAAATCAACATACGTAAAGCGCTCCTAACACACAAAGCAACGGCAATGATCTGCCACGGGATGGAGACTGACAAGGCTTAAGTACACCTCCGGAAACGTGTAGCCAACCAATGCTATTGCACAAGGCCGGAGCAGGCGTGGACAAGATGTGATCATCCAGTGGCAAACCGGAACATCTTTTTCTGAAAGACCTTTTCATCTGTTTCCATAGTGTGTCACTTCTGCATATGGTTTAGGAACGGGAACCCAAGTACCCCAGAGTGCAGACTGGACGATGGAGCGGGGCGACACGTTGGGGTGTTTATTGGTTTATGATAAGCTGAACATATTGGTGTAGAGAAGTGTGACGCTTTCACAGTTTAGGATGCGGAAGTAGACAACAGACGAATGTGTATAAACAGACTTGTGTATAAATTTTTAGTTTTTGCCTTCACTGTTGCGTTTCTACAACATTCCATGGAAGTAGAAATACAAAGAGTGGTGGATTACCACAAACAGAGTCAAAATAAATGGTCTACTTTACAATTACTCCCTTAAAAGCTGTATTACACACTACCTCCGCATTACTCACTGTGTTTTGTAAGTTAGTGACACGGTAATATAGTGCTAAGTATGGTTGTGTACATATATGTTAAAATGTATATGTTCACACACACACAAATTTATTTATTTATTTATTTGTGTGTGTGTGCGAAGCAAACTATAGCAGACATGTCACCAGTCACCATATAGTAACCATGACAGTTAGCCCTTACGAAAATTAACCATGGTTTTACTACAAATAAAACAAAATAAAAAATACATGGTTACTGTAATTAAACCATGTTAACCACAAATTAACCATGGTTTTGCTACAAAAACCATAGTTTAACTATGGTATTTGTGTGGTTACATAAATGGTAATCAATACATCAAAAAATATGGTTTTACTATAATAAAGCCATGGTTAATTTTTGTAAGGGAGGATCTATCCTGAATTTATGTAGTTACCCCTTCTATGTTAAAACTATATTAAACATAATACATTTAATCATTGCCTCTTTAAACATTTTCTTTCTAAAATCATTGGTTATTGAAATATTGCACAGAATTTTCACAACTAAATTTAAACAACTAAAAGCAGAGTGGAATTTATGCAAACCTTAAAGAACCATAGATAAATGTAAATGAGTGAAACCTGCTTTTGTCATACACGTTTGCCATACCTTTTAATTAGAATACTATACACTGCAAAGTTTAAAAAGTTAAAAGTTTAAAGTTATATTAATTATTAAAACGAGTTCACCTCTCTCTTCCCCTTCTGCACAAATTTTATGAATTTAACACAGCAATGCATTTCCTGCAGCAAAAAAACAGTCCTGGGAGTAAAATCCTGTGCATAGATCTTCAGAGTAAGCCCAGCAGTTCTGCCTCCTCCCCTATACCCTGGTGGATAGGATGGTGCATGCCTTCCATCCAGTAACTGTGATGAGCTTTATTTCTAATCAGAATAAAGCAAAGTCAAACAATAAATGCAGTTTTGACCACCTTTAATGTGGTGTGACAGCAGAGGTGGGTAGAATATACAAAAACTATACCCAAGTAAAAGTACAAGTTCTTTTCCAAAATATTTTTATTGAGAAAGAAAACATACTTCCTGTCACATAACAACAATACCATTCTCATTTTTGTTATACAAATACATGTATGTATTTACATATAGACATATACACACATACATACACAGAGTAGAAAAGAAAAACTAAATTAAAGAGTTCAATCAACTAAACAAACCCCACCACCCACCCACTGTGTGCACCAAAACCATCTATGGTGTTTATTGCCAAAAAGCTCCATTTTGGTTTCGTCTGACCATAGAACCCGATCCCATTTGAAGTTCCAGTAGTGTCTGGCAAACTGAACACACCAGAGTGTTTCTGGTTGAAAGTAGAGGCTTTTTTCTTGAAACCCTTCCAAACAACTTGTGGTGATGTAGGTGACTTCAGATTGTAATTTTGAGAATTTCTGTCCCCAAGACGCAACTGATTTCTGCAATTCTCCAGCTGTGATCCTTGGAGATTTTTTGGCCACTCGAACCATCCTCTTCACAGTGCATTGAGGAAATATAGATTCATGTAATCTTCTAGGTTGATTCATAACATTTCCAGTTGACTGGAACTTCTTAATTATTGCCCTGATAGTGGAAATGGGTATTTTCAATGCTTGTGCTATTTTCTTATAGCCACTTCCCATTTTGTGAAGCTCAACAACCTTTTTCCGCACATGACAGCTATATTCTTTGGTCTTACCCATTGTTATGAATGACTAAGGGAATTTGGCCTATGTGTTACCTCATATTTATGCCCATGTGAAACAGGAAGTCATGGTTGACCAATTTCCTGTTCCTAGTCACCCAGGTGTAAACCTGTATTATGTTTGCAATTGTTTAATATCCATGAGAGCAGAGTATTTTTGTGAAATGTTTTAAAATGTTTGTGAAATGTTTTAACAAAACCTCAAAAGGTTAACCAAGAAAGACAATTTTTCACAGCTTTCTTTGCTCATATTTACCAAGGGTACCAATATTAGTGGAGGGCACTGTATGTAAATTACTGGGCTGAGGGCAGATCATTGACTAGCTAGGCAGAGTAATTAAAAGATTCCTAGTATAAACAATGTAATCATTACATCTCATAACATCATTACCTTATGATGTCAAACAAGTAATTAATGATTTGGTTAGAGATACTGCTTCAATATTTTATAAATATGGAAAATGTTGGTGAATTGTGCTGTGTCCTATTTGTAATATAAATTGAGAAGTGCGGTGTGCTATATATTTGAAAAAGTACAAAAGCTTTACTTGCAAACCTGCAAGCTTTGTATCTGCCGAACTGTATCTAACATTTGGCCCTGTTGTATGTGGGAATACACAGCAGGAAATAAATAAACCTGGATCAACACTCGACAATTAATCAGATGTTTAATACACACAGTGCTATCACTCCAAATTCAGTTGTATGTGCATAAAATACATAACAAGTAATGATAATGAACAGTGATGTCATAAAAGAATACATAAAACGTGATGTATTTCATGTAAACAAAAACATGTGTATGGCTCATTACACCAAACTATGTAAACAACTCTCAGCAGGCATTCAGTGTTTCTTACAGTTTTATATTTGGGCACACTCAGCAGTTTCTCTCTACTAACATAATATAATGGAACCACATTTTAAAGTGTATTTTGTTACTGATGGAAACTGGAAGTGGAAACTTAATGTAAATGACCATACAATTTTGGTGATCTGATTTGACCCGCTTTTTTCCCCCTCATTATCCTTTTCAACTTTCTTTTTATTTGTATCAATCTTATAACAGTTCCTATCTTCCTACTGGACTTATCTGTAGCCTGTCTGTTTTGTGTTATTCTAAATAAGTAACCCCATTACATATCCCCAAAATTGAATACAAATCGCCAATATTTAACAATTGTGATATAAAATCAAACTATGCGATAATCCTGGGTCTTTTGAAATCAAGATATACATCTTAAAAACTACAATAATTAGCATGTCGTCTGTGCACGCAGTTGTGGCCTGTCCTGAAACAGTACAGCACAGTTCTTGGCTCTCATACTTGAAGAGCACAGTTAATCGAAACTACTCAGCCAGATGTTTAGAATGCAGCTGGATTTGACAGGCCTTCAGCAGAACCGAATCTTTCTGAGGCACTTGTTAAATTGCAAATTCAGAGCACTGTGACTCATCCAAGATGGCACACACTTATCAGGACCGAATTCTGCAGCCGTCACACCTCAGAGCCGTCGCTGCCTTCAAAACCACTCCTCAATATAACCGGCTGCATGCTGGCAGAAACTGTTAGTCCCTCCTTTTCTGATCTCGTTCTCACTTCCTTTTCTGGTCTCTTCTGCGATCGAAGCAATAGGACAAGCATCGCCACGATGAGGCTGAAGAGCAGCAGTCCAACTGAGACTGTTGACCCCAACTGTTGCCATCACCGCCTCTTCCTTACTGCCACGATTGGCTATTTCGTGCTGTATGAGGTGTTCAGCAGAAACCTCACCAGCCTGCACTGCCTGCTGGCGCTCCAGAACGATGTGCATGATGTTGGTGCCTCAATTGTGTTCAGCACTGATCATTTCAGCGATAGCAGGTGCGTCCTGGTTTGAGCACCTAGCACAGGTGTTGTGCGACACAAACGAATGGTACTCCACGCTTCTTTTGCCAATGCCACGGTTTGCATTGCCTCTGGAGTGCACAGTGTAAATGGTGTGGATGTACCACTCATACATTTACCAACAAAACCTGTCTTTGCATTAGGGTACCAGCAACTATAATATATCTACCATTCACATCAGCAATAATGTTAGTGGACGAAAACTGTGCCCTTTTGCCAATTAAAATAGTGACCCCTCCGCCTTCGAATTAAAGTTCGAGTGGAAGACTTGACTCACCCAAGGGCAGTGTAACCTATGATGATCTTTAATACGTAGGTGAGTCTCCTGTAAAAATATTATATCAGAGTTTAAACGTTTCAAATGTGTAAAAACCTTAGATCTCTTGACAGGATTACCCATACCTCTGACATTCCAACTAATAAATCTTAGAGGTGTGCCTGTCCCACCTGTGCTGGGATCCATATTACTATTAACCATTTAAATAAAGTAAACCACAGGGATACAAATAGCCAATTAGAGCCGAAGTGGGACACCCTCCCCCCAACAAACCCCTAAAACACACACACACACCCAAAGTCTCCATATAACAAAAGAACAAAGGAGACAGCAGTGTTTCCCACAGTAACCAAAAGTTGTCCACAAAGTGAAAACAATTCGGAGAGTAAGCCGAACTAACCAAAAAAGTTACCAAAAAAAAGTCTCAGTAAGAGAAAAGGCTCCTACTGACTTCAAGTCTGAAAAACAGTCTGCGCTCAATAACAAATATAATCTTTTAAAGACTTGTTACAAATTAGACGAAACAGTGTAGCATGTAAGGCAGAGAAAAAAATACTAACATAATTTAAACAGAAACTCTAACCTAGTCAGAGCATCAAAACAGAGAACCACATTATTTCAGAGGTAGATTTAAGGAGGGCGAAAAAGACGCCGCTGTCGTAGGTGATGCAGCGCACCCAGATGTCGAGAATTTGACATAGTCCCTCGCTTCCTCCACTGAAACAAAGTCCTCCTGAACACTGTTATAAGTAATGCGAAGCCGAGCCGAGCACCCTCAATGCCACGAAGTTGATGCCTAACCTCGTTAAACGCGGCCCGAGCCCGGGCTATCTTGGCTGTGTGGTCCGGGAAGACTAAAATGGTCAAATCCCTCACTTTCATCCGTTGGAGCTCTCTCACACGGCGTAAAATGTCAACACAGTCACTGTGATAGTGGAATCTGCACACAATAGCTCGTGGTCGTTCACCAGGCTTGGGCTTAGGCTGAAGGGTCCGGTCCAAAACCGGCTCCTTCTCCAGACCAAACGCCTCCTTCAGCAAGGCCGCTACAGCAGCAGTTGTACAGGTGTCAGGCCCCTCTGGAACTCCCACTATCCGAATGTTATTGCGCCATGACGTAGACTCCAAGTCCTCATATTTATTCTCTAACTTGGTTACGGTCGCAGTGAGAGACTCAATAGTAGTCTTTATCTGAGCTATAGCATCGGTGCAACCAGAGAGAGCGTGCTCCATTTCCACAACAGTACCTTTCAGTGTTGATATGGTAGCATCGGTAGCAACTTTATCACTAACCAGCTGTGTCTTCATGGCTTGCAGGTCAAGCTTGATAGTAGACAGTGCATCCCCAAGAGTCTCCTGGAGTTCCTTTTTAAAAATATCGGCGATGTCCTTCCTCAGCGAAGCCAGCAACTCGAGCCTGAGGGCGGCAAAGTCCGGGTCAACGCGCAGCAAGGCGGATTCAGGGGAAGGTGATTCGCTCGCAGTGTGTACACTAGGCCTCAGTTGTGTCTGAATAGTACCATGAGCTTTCGTGTTTTTTCCAGACGTTTTAACATAATACAAAGTTAAACGTGCAAACAAAAAACAGTAGAATAAGTCAAAATCTATTGTATGACTGAAAAGCGCAAGTTAATTACAATTTTAACCGAAATCAGCAGGAGCCTCCAACTTTGCGTCTTACTCCATCGGCAGCCCAAAAGTACAAGTTCTTATAGAAATAATTGCTCAAGTAAAAGTAATAATCTTTATAGTTATTGGAGTGAGAGCAAAAAAGTATCTGATGAAAAAAGAAGAAATAGGATTTTTTTTTCCACTTAAGAAAAATGTACATGTACCTAAAATATTTACAAATGACTCAATATCACATTTTATTGTGCAGGACCATATACTATTAAACTATGGTATTTTCTGACACTGTTATTGTACCGTGAAAATCATGTACCATTGCAACCCTAAGAAGTATAAGTTTACAAGTTAGTTACCTGTAGAACTCTTCACATTTCCACTCTGAAATTCTGATTCAGCTGTAACTGTTGGCTTGTTCCCATCATTCATCAGGTTTTCAGTTTCCATGTTTGGAAGAGACCCTTAAAGCAATCAAAGTATTACCAGATGGAACAGCTCACTCTACATGCAGAGGATTATACCAAACAAATGTGTGATATTTTGTTTTTGTTGTTGTCAAGATGTCTGACCTCTGTTTGAAGAAGCGAGCGTTGACGATGTGGGATCTTGTCTTTTTGCTTTGTCACAAATCCTCTGCACTTTCAATGCAGGGCTCTCTTGAATGCAGGACTCCGCTCCAAACCTCTTTGCTACTGAGTCGTAGACGCTGTACTCCTGTTGTATGCTCAAACCCACTAATCAATCAACAATTGTCATAAAAATCAAGAAATTATCAGTTGATTTGAACATTGTCAATTCAGTGATTTATTGTTCTCAACCTCAAATCAAAATATTTAAACATAGCTTTAAGACAATGAGAGATATTGCTATTATCCAACAGAACTAGTTCTTTAGGATTCAAGTTACCTGTGTCTTTATTCATGACATTCTCAATATGCATGTCTGATGTAGTGACTGAAGTAACTCCTGCTTCACCGACATCACAAGGCTCAGGGTGGCTTAATATGCGAGTCATTAATTGTGAAATATTAATAATGGTGTTGTCTGTGAAAGTCTGTGGGTATCATAAGTTGCCTGTGAAAGTCTGTGGGTATCTGGGAATTTTTCTTTATGCAATTTTGTCAGCTGTTGAAAACTTTGGTGTTTTATGTGTGTACTTCTCTGCAAATAGACTGGTTGTCCTGATGTGATGAGGCCAAAGAATGTGCAGTTATTCTCATACTCACACATCCATGGAGAATTGGGCAGCAAAAGTAAGAAGTTGAATACTGACGTTGCAGTCTCAAACAAGCTTCATGATGTTACCAAACAAGACTTGGACAGGAAGTAAGCACAGGAGTAAAGTCTTTATTTACACTTAAGTCAACGTACGAGGAGGCAGGAAACAAGGTCTAAACATAAGTTTACAGCTGAAACAAGAAACATGAACTTAAACAGGGCATGGAAACACTACCAGTTTTAACTAACTGAAACGTCTCTCTTTTACCTATACATGAGGCATGAAACTCAAAACGTAGAACAAGATTAACAATGATATAACACTAGTTTAACTATGGCATGAACACTCCTTTAACTCTAGCATGAAACGCTCATTTAACTATGGCATGACACACTCGTTTAACTAGAGCATGAAACTAGGTACAGGAAACTAGACAGCACATGGGCACATTACCACCTGGCACCATTATACATTCCGTCTTGGCGCCATTAGTCTCTAATACTGCCCAATGTGCGTAGCAACACGAAGGGTTTAAATAACCAGTCCCAATTACCTTAATTGTTGACAGCTGGTAACATTTCAAAGCACACCCTCGCACCTCCGCCAATAACTGAATAGGGCGGGGACAGAACAGAAACCAAAATAAGTGCACATGTCCATTGTAAACAAAGTCTTAGCGTCCATGCGCACTTCAAGCACGTGCACGCGCTTTCCAGCTGATCGCGCACGTTGTCGCCGCAGCGCCATCTGCCAGCGAGATCGTCACACATGAATTACTCTTTGTGTCTTTTTTTGTGTTTTTACATTTGCAGCCCGGAGACCTGCTGTGGAGAGGAAATAGAATAATCAAGCCGAAGTTCAAACATTCAAGCAGATGTTTCTCTATGATATGCTATGTAAAAAATATTGTTCATCCTACATCTGGGGATAAGATATAAAAACCTTGAGATTTTTTTTAAGTTCCAGTAATCAGTTATCAAACTGTAAATATGGTGAGATGCTAAGTGTTTGTGTATTATGCTGTGCTTTGTAATTTGTGTAGCTATATAACACTAGACAAATGCTATGACAAAAACCACAGCAAGTTGTGTTAAAGTATAAGGGCAAGCTTCTAGCAATGTTATGTTTATAATTGGGCTGGGATACAATGTTATAAGGGTTATGATGTCATGAATTTGTAAACTGTTATGAAAACCCTCAATGAAGTTAGCACCTATAGTAATGTGCTGCTATACTATTGATATGTGTTCTGATTAAATACCTTTCTAAGGTGTTCCTTGGAGCAGTCGGTACAGAGCAAGGCTGAACTGTCTGGTGCGGATCTGTTGAAAAGAAATTTATGGTACAGAGTGAGGAAAGAATGACAAAAGAATTTAAATTACAATTTCATATAATAGAGAAGGTAATTAAGCCATTTGGCCCTCTTCATGGGACCCAATATCCTACAGTTTCATATGGAAGGAAAAAAAATAATGGTAGGATAGTTGTGGTAAGAACAGAGAGAGTCAGCACTAAACACAATGGCTGGAGTAACTGCCCTTTCATAATTAGTACAGAGTTTTATACTACCTCAGGACCGTAGATGGCCTGGTATGGTGTGGCGAATCAAAGTTTTCCACATACTCAGACACCCACTGAGACCCGCTATAGCAATGAGAAAGAGAGTGAGAGTTAAAGAAATCAGGTTAATCTGGGCATAAGGTATTCAAACAATAACCCAAGGTTCACTACTGATAAATTAATAATGACAACTTAAAGATGACTCAGTTAGTGTTTTTTTTTTTCTTTCTATATAGTTACCATGGTGTGTTGATGAACTGATGAGCCTTTATACACTCTAGACTCTCCGGCAGGCCTGCCAAAAATCTTCGTCCTTCAAGGAAAACAACCAAATCAACACATAGTATGTATTAGAAACACAACAACTGTGAGTAGACTGTCCAATAGAACAAAGTTTAAGCACTTGTAGTGCCATATACATTTAATATATTGCCAGCTGGTAGTGTCTTGCATAAGTATTTCGCCCATTTGAAAGTTTCCACATATTACAGTGTTACAACCTGGAATGAAAATGGACCTAAGTGGGATTATATGTAGTGAACATAAAACATATTCCATAATATTGAAGAAAAAACATGAAAAGGGGGTGAATGCTTATGCAAGGCACTGTAGATTGTTTTAACAGTGCTGTATGACTTCAGAAATTGGTTTAGATGCTGACTGCAATTGCTTCAGTATGTTCAGTGGATGATAAACGGTTTAAAATGAGCAGTGGTGTGAGACCTACCTCTTCTGGGGACAGTGGGTGGAGCAGGAGCCCGGAGCTCCATCTGAGCATTTCCAGAAGTGTTACTCTTCTGTACTTCAAGCTGCTCTAGGAGCTCCTTTCTTTTTCCTGTAAAACCATAGAAAAATAAACATCAGACAAGATTTTTTATATTCTTTCCAACTGCTATTCCATTTCTCTTTACTACTCGTTACTCAGAGATTTTATGAAGGGAATTGCACACATTGTGTTGTTTAGCCACGAAACTGAGTTCAGCATGATAAACATAGATAAACTTGCACTGAATGGCAAAATAAGCAAACAATAGAATTCATTTTGATTTCGTTCAAATACATTTAAGACTTTAAGACTATTTAAACAGTCTAAACAGAACAAAGACTGGAAACTTCTTTTTCCAAATTAATCAGCACACTAATAAAGGATCAGTATATTTCCCTATTGTAGCATCAGAGATACAGACATACCAGATGTCTGTATCATTCATTATTATTCACAACAACCTAACATCTCTCTTAAAGTGACTCATGGTTATTATCTGCATTGTTTTCTAATCAAAATTAGATTAATTCATCAACTGTTGTAATGAGTCTAACATGTCATGTGGCTTTATCTAATAGGTGCCTGATGGAGTTTCTATTAAAATGTTTTTAATTGACAGGTCAGAGTAACAATTTTGATAGTGTGAAATACCAGCTTTTCTGTTAAAATTAGTATTTACACACCAGGTAGAGCTTTTCTGGAAGCTATAGGAGGAGGATCCTGAAGAGTGGATGCCTGTGGACAGTGGCGTGCGGTAGATTTCACCAGAGGTGGCAGTAAGCACTGATGGTTCTGTGAGGGAAGAAAACACAAGAAAATTATTCATCCTTCTTAATTTGATCAGTTTAATCAACACAAGGTAATGTGGCTGTAAAAGTGGTCCTTTACAGCCCACCTGGGGTACCCATTATTTTAAAAATAGATATGAAAAAAAGTGCACTTTGCCTGGGACATAAAACTTTTGCCAAATATTAATAGTCACAGGAGGTCCTTTTTGGTTTAAAAAACAAAACAGAAACTGCAGTTTACAACACTAAACTAGATTACTAATGTAACTAATGTCAGAAGGTCACAAAGAAGTTACCATCATGAAGAATTCATACATGTCTAGATCATATCTCCATAGTCTACAGTTCTACCTTCAACTGTATAGTTGCTAAACTGCTATTGCAATCTGCTCTGTTTTTACATTTGTTTAGACATAAACTGTCATATTTAATTATAATCAAACTTTGGTTTCCAGTCTTTATATGTTCTAAAGACTACATTAAAGTACATCTAGATAAGAAAATGATTTCTTGACAGTACTTTGCTCTGGTGTTTGTCTGACTATTTCAGTAAAGTGACAAGTTATGATGCTTTTTTTTTTTTTACAATCAGCATCAGCAAACCCAGAAGATTTGTAAGATTTGTTCAGACTGCGATAAGACCATTGCTATTTTCTTCATCAGATAAAGTGTACATACCTCATTGACTGCAGACCTGGCTGGGTTGAGAGGAGGCAGTGGCGTGTACTTGTTCAGCTGCAATTATAAATGCCCAGTTAAAAGTGTGCATGTAAATCATAGCAAATAAAACCAAGCTGCATTATTATTTTAACTGTACTGCACTGCAAATTAAATCATGGGCATTTCCAGATATTAATTTTGCTAGTCGTCATGTTCCACTAGGGATGCCAACTTCAATGAAGGGAAGAGAAATAAAAAGAAAAAAAAGAAGAAGAAGAAGAAGAAGAAGAAGAACACCCCCACTAGAAATTTTTATGCCTATCTTACTGGGTGGTGGAGGAATTATGTTTTTGAGTAGTCCATGTGTTTGTCCATGGTTTGCCAAGCTTGGCATCAAACCCACTGAAAACCTTTGGGATGAACTGGAACGCTGAGTACACCTCAGGCCTCCTCACCTGACATCAGTCCCTGACCTCATTAATGCTCTTGTGGCTGAATAAACACAATTCCCCACAACCAAAATCTAGTGGAAAGTCTTCCTAGAAGCACACATGGGTGTGATGGCCAGGTGTCCACATACTTTTGGCCATATAGTTTAATAGTTAGCCTGCTGTTAGATAACTTCTTAGCAAACCTGATTACTGGTTTACACTATATTATATTTAGCCTAATATTATATAACTTGACAGTGTCTCTGTTACTAGCTTGCCTAAAGCAGTGGTCACCAACCCTCTTCCTTGAGATGTACCTTCCTGCAAGTTTCATCTTCAACCAAATTCTAACACACCTGTTTTAACTGACCAAGAAAGGCAATGGATCTTCAGGTAAAGTATTGGTGACCACTGGCCTAAAGCATGATTATTTTATGCCTATTTTTTTCCTATCAGTGGTATTCATTTTTAGGTACAGGTAACCCATCTCACATTAAGACCTATAACTGTGTACAAAAAAGGAGACAAATTGCAGCATTATATTTTTCAATACAGCACAACAGGCGTGGCAACCCTATGTCAGGTTTGTAAACATTAGCTCAACACTGTTGTATTTAAAAGTCAAAATGTAAAACTTTACAGAGTCTGTACAAAGTAAGGCTGAACTGTCCGGTGCGAATTTGTTGAAAAGAGATTTAAGGTACAGAGTGATGAAAGAATGACAAAAGTATTTAAATTACAATTTCATATAATAGAGAAGGTAATTAAGCCATTTGGCCCTCTTCATGGGACCCAATATCCTACAGTTTCATATGGAAGAAAAAAAATAATGGTAGGATAGTTGTGGTAAGAACAGAGAGAGTCAGCACTAAACACAACGGCTGGAGTAACTGCCCTTTCATAATTAGTACAGAGTTTTATACTACCTCAGGACCGTAGATGGCCTGGTATGCGGCTTGTTGATTCTTGTCTGCAGAATGAGGGTTAAGTATGCAGTGGTACTCCGGAGGTAAGTGGACAATTTGTGGCGAATCAAAGTTTCCCACATACTCAGACACCCACTGAGACCCGCTATAGCAATGAGAAAGAGAGTGAGAGTTAAAGAAATCAGGTTAATCTGTTAATAATGACAGCTTAAAGATGACTCAGTTAGTGTTTGTTTTTTTAATAGTTACCATGGTGTGTTGATGAGCTGATGAGCCTTTATATTCTCTAGACTCTCCGGCGGGCCTGCCAGAAATCTTCGTCCTTTAAGAAAACAACCAAATCAACACATAGTATGTATTAGAAACACAACAACTGTGATTAGACTGCCCAATAGAACAAAGTTTAAGCACTTGTAGTGCCATATACATTTAATACATTGCCAGCTGGCAGTGTCTTGCATAAGTATTTGGCCCCTTTGAAAGTTTCCACATTTTAAGGTGTTACAACCTAGAATGAAAATGGACCTAAGTGGGATTATATGTAGTGAACATAAAACATATTCCATAATATTAAAGTAAAAACATGGAAAAGGGGGTGAATGCTTATGCAAGGCACTGTAGATTATTTCAACAGTGCTGTATTACTTCAGAAATTGGTTTAGGTGCTGACTGCAATTGCTTCAGTATGTTCAGTGGATGATAAACTGTTAAAAATGAGCAGTGGTGTGAGACCTACCTCTTCTGGGGACAAGGGGCAGAGCAAAAGCCAAGCGCTTTGGGAGGCGCTCTACCTGAGCTTTTCCAGAAGTGTTACTCTTCTGTACTTCAAGCTGCTCTAGGAGCTCCTTTCTTTTTCCTGTAAAACCATAGAAAAATACACATCAGACAAGAGTTTTTATATTCCTTCCAACTGCTATTCCATTTCTCTTTACTACTCAGAGATTTTATGAAGGGAATTGCACACATTGTGTTGTTTAGCCATGAAACTGAGTTCAGCATGATAAACATAGATAAACTTAAATAAACAAACAATAGAATTCATTTTCAAATACATGTAAGATTTTAAGACTATTTAAACAGTCTAAACAGAACCAAGACTGGAAACTTCTTCCCAATTAATCAGCACACTAATAAAGGATCAGTTAATTTCCTTATTGTAGTATCGGAGAAATATACCAGATGTCTGTATCATTCATTATTATTCACAACAACCTAACATCTCTCTTAAAGTGACTCGTGTTTATTATCTGCATTGTTTTCATATCAAAATTAGATTAATTCATCAACCGTTCTAATGAGACTAACATGTCATGTGGCTTTATCTTATAGGTGCCTGATGTCTGAGTTTCTGTTAAAATGTTTTTAATTGACAGGTCAGATTAACAATTTTGATAGTGTGAAATAGCTTTTCTGTTAAAATTAGTATTTACACACCAGGTAGAGTTTTTCTGGAAGAGCTCTGAAGAGTGGATGCCTGTGGACAGCGGAGTGCGTTAGCTTTCACCCGAGGTGGCAGTAAACCCTGATCTGTCTGTGAGGGAAGAAAACACAAGAAGGATAAATAAATTGATCAGTTTAATCAACACAAGGTAATGTGGCTGTATAAGTGGTTGTTTACAGCCCCTGGACTACCTGGGGTACCCATTATTTAAAAAATAGATATGTAAGAAAAAAAAAAAAAGCGCACTTTACTAATATTTGGCAAACCTTTTATGTACCAGGCAGTCACAGGAGGTCCTTTTTTGGTTTAATTATAATCAAACATGGGTTTCTAGTCTGTACATGTTCTAAAGACCACACTAAAATACCTCAAATAAGAATATGATTTCTTGACAGTACTTTGTTCTGGTGTTTGTTTGACTATTTCAGTAAAGTGACCAGTTATGATGCCTTAAATGGTCAGGTGGGCACGATTATGTTTGGAGCTAAAATCTTCAGGAAGGTAGATCTCCAGAAACAGTGTAAAGGCCACTGGCCTAAAGCATGATTATTTTATGGCTATTTTTTTCCTATCAGTGGTATTCATTTTTAGGTACAGGTAACCCATCTCACATTAAGACCTATAACTGTGTACAAAAAAAAGGAGACAAATTGCATCATTATATTTTTCAATACAGCACAACAGGCATGGCAACCCTATGTCAGGTTTGTAAACATTTGCTCAACACTGTTGTATTTAAAAGTCAAAATGTGAAACTTTACAGAGTCTGTACAGAGTAAGGTTGAAATGTGTGGTGCAGATCTGTTGAAAAGAGATTTAAGGTACAGAGTGATGAAAGAATGACTACAAGTATTTAAACTACAATTTCATATATAGAGAGAATGTAATTAATCCAGTTGGCCCTCTTCTAAAACTTTACCTTCGCTGTCTTCAAGCTAGAAGTCATTTTCTTTGAAAATGTGTTCCTGTAAAACACATCTGTTACACAGCACAGTTTAAGTGTTGTCTGCATGTAAGAGTTTAACGTCTTAAATCCGAGTAGTTGTCCTGGCTTTGAGATGTCATGCACACACTATTCCAATTCCAATTCCAATTCTAAATTCTAATTTTGAAATAAAATGGCAGCCTTTTGTGAGACGTTAAGATTCCGAGCACTCAGTGCTGAGTGTTGACTAAATAATTAGGGTCCTGTTTAACATTGTCTATAAAGCTTTTTAAATGACAAATTATGTATTAGTTATAAATAAACATGAGCACGGGCCACTGTCTGCCTGCATACCGGCTACATACATTCCTTCAATAAATACAAATACTTTACTAGATCATCTGCCCTCATCCTACTTGACCTCTCTGCTGCTTTCGACAATGTGAACCATCAGATCCTCCTGTCAACTCTCTCCAGCCTGGGAATCACTGGAACGGTTCTGCACTGGGTAGAATCCTATCTCTCTGACAGATCCTTCAAGGTATCATGGAGGGGAGGTATTTCTGAAACTCAGCAACTCACAACTGGCATTCCACAGGGGTCAGTTCTGGGTCCACTGCTCTTTTCTATCTACACTACATCCCTAGGGCAGGTGATTGAGTCTCATGGCTTCTCATATCATCGCTATGCTGATGACACCCAGCTCTATTTGTCCTTCCAGCCTGACGATCCATCCGTCTCTGCACACATCTCTGCTTGCCTGTCGGACATCTCGGTCTGGATGAGGGAACATCATCTTAAGCTTAACCTGGCAAAATCTGAGCTTCTCGTCATCCCAGCCTGTCCCTCAATCATCCACAACCTCACTGTACAGCTCAGCTCACTCACACTCATGCCAACCAGGACAGCCAGGAACCTTGGAGTGATTCTTGATGACAGCTTGACCTTTACAGACCACATCTCAACAACTACAAGGTCCTGTAGGTTCATCCTGTACAACATCAAGAAAATCCGACCCTACCTCACCGAACAGGCTACGCAGATACTAGTCCAGGCTCTTGTTATCTCAAAACTGGACTACTGCAACTCACTGCTTTCAGGCCTCCCAGCCAGCTCCATCAACCCCTTCAGATGATTCAGAATGCTGCAGCGCGCCTCGTCTTCAACCAGCCCAAGAGAACCCATGTCACATCCCTCTTCATCTCCCTCCACTGGCTTCCTATAGCTGCCCGCATCAAATTCAAGGCCTTGGTGCTCACCTACAAGACCTTGTCTGGAACAGCACCCTCCTACCTCAACTCTCTCCTGAAGGCCTACGTTCCCTCTCGCAATCTGCAATCGATTAGCGATCGAAGTTTAGTAGTTCCCACTCAGCGTGGCGCAAGGTCCCTTTCCAGCACCTTCACACTAACTGTTCCTCAGTGGTGGAATGAACTTCCAATCTCAATCCAGACCACAGAATCTCTCACCATCTTCAAAAAAACAGCTAAAGACCCACCTCTTCCGTGAACACCTAACCAACTCATTAAAAAAAATTAAATAAATAAATAAATAAAAATAAAATAATTGCACTTACACCTCTACTCTGTGCACTTTGCTTCTTCTGGAACTCAATTAATGGATCTTGTATGGTAGCACTACTTGTATTGTTCTCTGCTTGATATATCGCTTTGCTTGTATTTTTCTCATTTGTAAGTCGCTTTGGATAAAAGTGTCTGCTAAGTGAATAAATGTAAATGTGATATGTGTAACGAGTCACTATCTAAACTGAACATTTGCTGTGCTGTTACATGGTCTGTGCACATTCCGTCTAAAGCATTTTAATTTTCTAAATTTGTTTAGTGTTCTAAACAAAACAACGAGACAAATGTCTTAGTCCACCTTTATGTCACAGTGCAGGAAAGTTAGTTTTATATTTAACATTCGTGAAAATGCCCATTACATTCTCTGTGCCTATCACATCCTCAAGCCAAACCAACTTGGAAGTGCATGAATGGGTTTTAATTACACAGCACAAAGCTGAATATTATAAATGGAGAATTTTTTCACATCAATTTTATTATCCCTATCAATCAATTAAACCATTTGACATTATGACATCACACCAAATGTGAAATGTTGTTAAAAATATCCCTTTCATGACACAAGGCTCTGTTTGTGGAATGTACATACTATATGTTTTAAAATAAATACTGTATAGTAGTGTAAATGTATATAATATTCTAATTCAATTAAACTCAATGACCCTTTGACCTAGAGGCCTCAAACCAACTGTAAAACACTCAGAATATTATGCATTATATAGCACAAGGCTTTTATGAGGCAGTAAATGTTCAGTACTTTTTTATACAGACTGAATTATCCGTATAAATCTATTAAACTCAATGACCATTTCACTTAGAGGGCTCAAAACCAATGGCAAAACAGTATTATTACAAAAAGACAGAAGATAGAAGACGGCTGACAAAAAAGGAGACATCATAGTTAAATGTTAAATTTCAAAATGACCTTTTTCAGTACTTCTGCTAAATAAACAAGAAAATAATGAAAGAACATCTGAAAGTACTATATTTTTTTTAATTAAAGTAAATATAAAATAGAAATAACTAGAAAAAGATAACAATTAAAAAAAAGCAAAACTCCAATAAATATATTTTAGGAGGAAAAAAATAAATGTCAGCACCTTTTTTCATATTCACAATTACTTGATTGTATTTATTTTATTTTTCTCCTCTTGTCCTGTTCTAGGATTTATTTCCTATGCTAATAAACAAGACAAAAATACCATGGAGATTGATTGTCTGGGATATTATAGGAATTCAGGCAACAGTCATGAAACCAGTGTTCACAGCTTTCACACTGAATCTGAAACAAACAAAATAGTTATAGAAAAACAAAAGACAATACTTAATACATGCAAAAACAGAATATTGCGCACTGTTAAATTGAAAGTCTAAGAATTTCAAAACTTCAATTGTACTTTAAAAATGATTAAATCAGTATCACAACAAATGTTTACTCCATAACAAGAGTGATACGAAGACCATTTACATTTACGGTAAGTAGTTTTTTCAGTAATCAAAATCAGATGCAGATAACACCGAGCAGGTGTTATAGAACACCTATGTTATCTATGTAATAAATATAGCTGCAGACAGCAATAAAGGAATCCAAGCAATAGCCCAAAAGAAATGTCCAATACTCAAAGCAGGTACCTCAGAGTTTTTCTGCAAAATAAAATTCACAAAAATACTCTGCTCTCATAGATATCAAACAATTGCAAACAAAACAGAGGTTTATCAAAACAAATATTTGTTACATATAGGTGTGCAACAATTATTGGAACCCTTATGAATTCATATGAGAAAAATATATTTGAAGTATATTCCCATTGATATTTTACGTTTGTTTACTACACCTGGTGACTAGGAACAGGAAATTGTTCAACCATGACTTCCTGTTTCACAGGGGTATAAATATGAGTAGGGACGATAAGCGATAAAAATCGATAACAATCAATAATTAAAACAATCGACAACGAAGGTCACTGTGGATAACCCTCGTCGGTGACGTCACTTCACAATGGTGAAAAACGCATTTCTTTGAATAAAACACATCTATAAAACAGCAGAGGGCACAGAGTGATCTGCTGCAGGAAAAGTGCATGATCCAGGTTGTCCAAAACATGAGAATGTTTCATATTTAGTGCTTCAAACAAACTCGTAAGTGTATTAACCTGGCTTGTCGTGTCAGATGCTGCGACAGATTCGTGTGCTGTTTAATGTGTTCCAGACATGTTTTCTTAAGAGCAGAAATTACATTTTTACCTTTATGTCCTTATCTGCAAATGTTAGAAATTCACGCCAGTATTTCCATTTTACATAAAGGCTCGTCCTGACAGCAAGTGAGCCTCCATTAAACTTCACTGAACGAGCGCAAGTCCACGTATGCGCGTCAAGCAAACAGCGCACAATAGAAAGCAAGCGCAATAACTGACTAAAATATTCATTTTGATCAAATATGTTGTTTGATGCTATATTTAGCTATATTTAGAAACAAAAGTAATTGTTTTTTTTATGAGAACACTAACTGTAATGGGGTTATAACTAGAGATGCTAAATTTATAATAACGATTATTCAGAGTGATATCGGCTGATATCATATCAGCTGACATACCGATAGTTCTGCCTTTTATGCCTTCTTTTAAATTAATAATAATATTGAACTTCCAGTGACCAGTATGAAGGAGTGTGAGAGCGATGACACTAAATTTAACACACCTGCTCCCCATTCACACCTGAGACCTTGTAACACTAACAAGTCACATGACACCGGGGAGGGAGAATGGCTAATTGGGCCCAATTTGGACATTTTCACTTAGGGGTGTGCTCACTTTTGTTGCCAGCGGCTTAGACATTAATGGCTGTGTGTTGAGTTATTTTGAGGGGACAGCAAATTTACACTGTTACACAAGCTGTACACTCACTACTTTACATTGTAGCAAAGTGGCATTTCTTCAGTGTTGTCACATGAAAAGATATAATCAAATATTTACAAAAATGTGAGGGGTGTACTCACTTTTGTGAGATACTGGGTGTGTGTGTGTATATATATATATATATATATATATATATATATATATATATATACATACATATATTCATACATACATATGTATATAATATACATACAGTATATGTATATATAATATATGCATATATATATGTATGTCTATTATATATATGTAAATGCTATTCATACACACACACACACACACACACACACACATATATATATATATATATATATATATATATATATATATATATGTGTGTGTATATATATATATATATATATATATATATATATATATATATATATATATATATATAAAATTATTTCATTAATAGAACATCTATTTTTTGAAGAAAACCATTCAATCCAGTATGGGTCAGCTTGACCCCCTTTATGCATTCGTGAAGTTTTTTTTTTGGTTCATGCGTTGTAGGGTTAAATATCAAAAATCTAAAAGGTGTGCATTATAGCTGACAACTAGTTGACCATTTCACAGTTGGTTATATGACTAAGTCATTCCCTTCAAATGCTAATGAAGTTAGAAACGTATTTAACAATGTCGTATGTAACTTTAGAGATGGTCCCTTAATTTCCGCATTCCTGCGAATATCGAACGCCCAACGTCAAACCAACTTTATTCCAGTATTTTACTAGGTAAGGAATGTCACAGTTTCTGACACGAATTAATTTGGAAGAATTTAGAAAGATATTATTTTTACAGTAAATAGGAACAGGAGGACACTGAAATGATCTTATGTATATCTCAAGGTGTAACACCTTACATTAATCATCATATTTAAACATATTCACGGAAATTTTATGTTACTGCTAATGGTTTGTGAACAGTTGAATAGCTGGAGTTTTCATATAGCGAGTCAACGTTTATATGAACATGATTAAAAACTCTGACTTTAGTACAACGAAAATCAGGGGAGAGCGCGAACGCAGTCCCCCACTACCACAAATTATGCAGTCGAGATTCCCACATTTGGGGAATTCGCAGGGGTCAGCACAACCGGAGTGCAATGGCTGAGCCTCGCCCTGGGTGAACCACCTTCATGATCATGGTATCTCCCCTGCCAGGTAAGTATGAATTACAGCGCCATCGGCTACCGACTGCACCACAGCACACACTGTTCACCATCATGGTGAAGAATATAGCGCTAAACATTACACAAACATCCAAGTGTAAAACACTACACAGTCTACACTAGACACAGTCTACAAGTATTGAAAACATGTCATGTTTTTATTACCCCTAAAGTCGTGTGGTCGTCTATTTTCTTAGTAACAAAACAGTATAATAGTTCCCATGATGCACTTCTTCTGAATATGTAAATGAGATCCGCTATGTTCAAGAAACGGCTTTTGTAATTGTAGCATGTACACTAAAATCACAACAGTCAGTCCAGGAGAAGCAGCGTGTTGCTACACGGTAAGCCAGGAAAGTCAGTAAAAATATTTTTTCAACAATTTTATTAAGGTTGTTTGAAAACCTCGCTACAGTTAGCCCCGCCCCCTTGGTGTGCAGGTCAGCCAGCGAGTTACGGCCAAAATAAAACGACGTCTCTACACGTATCTCACTTCCATTCATTTAATTACCAAATAAATAAAGAACTGAGGTAGAAAATCAGCTTTATTCAAGTGACCATATAACCACAGTCTATGAACAAAGAGCTGAACAAACTCGCATGAAGGCAGAAGTTTCTGTCCGACCGGCAATGAGAGTCTGGATATATAGTTCCGTCTGCCACAAATTATGATTGATGTGGTTAATAGATTATAAATAATAAATTGATACATTAGTAGTTTATATTAATATTACGACAAATTTGAGCCGTTGAATAAATTAAGTTAAGCCACATGAAGCGCAAGAAATAGATCTTTTCGTTGTAGAACTACAATGCGTGTTTTAATTCACTTAAAAATACAATAATTTAGCCTTTAAACATGATTTGGACACGCTATAAAAGTCAGGCTTCCAATAAAGACAGCTGTCTTTCTACGATTTTTTAAAACAGAAAATAAATGATTTTACTGTGCGGTAGTCAGGTACAGTTAGGCTTAAAACTGCAGACAAACGTCAGAGTATCGAGTTTGGTTTTCATGGCAGAGAAATGAAGTTGTATATAAAAGTACAGACTTGTACAAAATCCACACTGGTCCTGTATGAACAATTAAAAATCATTTTCTATAGTGAACTGTGAATTCAGTCAGATCATAAACAGCTTAAATGCAGAAACTCCACAAACAAACTAAGTACAAGTATAGCGCCCACTTCCGTGTAATGAACTAACACCACAGACAGACAGATATAGTCATTATCTCTCTTTGACAGAATAGAGGGGGTGCACCGTTCCGGAAGTACTGCAATACCGGGTCGATGCGTGGAGTGGACGGAGCAAGCCCCTTTTCCATTTCCCTGTTCCAAAAATCAATTTAATATATGGTCCCCGGGTAGGGGACGTATCAGATATTAAACCGATAAGAACAGATTTTTTATTTTTTTTATTTTACATAGAGCATTCACATCACACTTATTTCAAAGCATTTCCACCTGAACCTTCACCCAGTGTATCATACTTTTACATAGAGCCATCACATCACCCTTATTTCAATGTGTATCCACGTGAGCCTTCACCCAGTACATCCTACTTTGACCTAAAGCATTCACATCACACTTATTTCAATGCATATCCACCTAAACCTTCACCCAGTGTATCCTACTTTTACTATACAAACTTCTCCTTCTATCTTCCCAAATCCTCGACCTTCCCCCCCGTCGGCCTGGACTTGCCACCCCTTTAGAAAGCCATGCCCCAAATTTAATATTCCTTAAAAGAAGTATCTTTTCCTTTCCCATCCCCACCATTTTTAATTGCCCGCCTCTACCCCACCCCGGCTCGATCTGCCCTTGTCCCTTTGCCTCCCAGCTGTTCCACTCTGGCCATCCTTCTCAGGAAGGCATGGAACAAACTTTGAGGTTCCGGCCCCAGCTTTCGCTTCCTGATGCCCCCCCCGACAACACCCTCTTAGCTACTGACACGAACTTCCACAGCTCTGTGTTGTTGCGGGCACCCTTTCCATACAGCACCAACTCCCGATCAATCGGGGTCCTATCCCTCCTGGCCCACCATCCCGACACCTGCTGCCAGAGCCCGGCTGCAATGTTGCATTCCCACAGTGCATGCCCTATGTCCTCTTCACTCCCGCACCCCATCGGACACAGGGGAGTGTTACTTTGCCCGTGACGATAGAGTCTCTCTCGTACAGGCAACCGCCCCATGGCCCCCAACCAATGGAGGTCTCTGCTAGGCCCGTCAAGCCACTTGGGCTGCAGTGCCCCCCAATCTATATCAGGTTTTGGCCGTTGCCCAGCCACCCATTCTATATGTCCCTTCTTCCACCGCCTATAAAACTGTCTATGGTCTAAAACCACGGCATCCCTCAAGCACCATGGCGTTCCCTTTACGATATCCATCGCCTGGCCATAGTGTCCCGGCCGGTCCGCAGACCATGGTGATGTCCCTTTCCACGGAATTACCAATCGCAATGGGAAACCAAACCAAAACCTAGCAAACAGGCTTGCTAGGTGCCCCTCTGTCCCTCGCACCAAACATGCCAGGTAGGATACGTACAGTGCAGCCAGCTTGAGGGGCACACAGACTACTCCCCTACCACCCTTCTCCACCTCTAGATACATGGTGCCTCTCGCCACCCACTCACATTTGCACCCCTGTCTCACTCCTCCTGCCTGCACTACCGCTCTCGAGAAATGGCCATTGATTCCCACGCGGCTCACAGCCCCCCGGTAGAGCAGTCGGATGAAAGAAAGGAACTTCTCCCCAAATCCCATCCGCTGTAAGGTGGCAAACAAAAACCTATGGTTTACCCTGTCGAACGCCTTTTCTTGATCCAGCCCCAGTAGGGCTAGGGGCAGCCTGCGTTGCTGAGCCCATGCTATCGCATCCCAAATCAGTGCCAGATTCATGCTACTCGAGCGTCCGGGCACACCACACGTCTGGTCCGGGTGCACTACTGTGCCCATCACCTTCTTTAGGTGCTAAGTCAGCACCTTAGCCAAGATTTTGTAATCGGCACAGAGAAGAGTGATTGGTCGCCAGTTTGCTAGCTCTGCTCTCTCTCCCTTCTTGTGTAGTAGCGTGATGTACCCCGTCCTGGCTGACTCAGGCAGTAACCCCTTCTTTATTATCTCTTCAAACACGGCCATGATGTCTCTGCTGGCCCATGGCCAAACCGCTTTGTACCACTCAACGGGAAGACCATCCCCCCCGGCGCTACCCCACCCTTGAGCGAGCGCATGGCCTCCTCCACCTCCCCCCAAGTCAGCTCAGCTTCAAGGTCCTCCAGGTCCTCCTGAGCCACCCTCCTGTCGACGGCCTTCAAGAAATCCCCTGCCTCCACCTCACCCATACTCCTTGGCTGGAACAGGTCTTCATAGTAGGCCGCCGCCCTCTCTAACATCCCTCCCCTGGAAGTGATCAGAAGTTCTCCCTTCCTCAAGCCTTCTATATGGGACCTGCGTTGCCGGGCCCTAACTCTATCAAAAAAAGAACCGTGTTGGCCTCTCATCTTCCAGCAAATGCTGCCACCCTGCCTGCACACTGTAACCTCTGGCTTCGGCGTAAAAATGATCTCGCAACACTCCGCTAGCCTGCTTAGCCACCCCCATATCCCCCCTAGCCCAAGAGACCTGCAAGGTCCTCGACCACTGCGCTATCTTCTCTCTTTTCTCCTTTGCCGCCTTGTGGCCCCACCACTGGCAAAACTTTGCCACTTTGGCTTTTGTGTCCTCCCACCACTCTACCTCGGTGCTATAGAGCACTTTCAGAGACTGCCACCCCAAATAGAGCATATGCATCGTGCTTAGGAAGGAAGGATCCTGCAATTTAGTTACATTCAACTTCCAAAACCCCGGGCCCCTTGCCCCCGCGCTCAATTCTATTTCTTCCCTCACCAAACAGTGATCAGATGCCCAAAAAGGCTGCACCTGGTAGCGGATCACCTTCGCCCTTCTGGGTGCCAGGATGTAGTCCAGCTGAGAGGCCTTCCCCCTGCTATTCCTCCACGTAGCCCTACCCCCGAAGTCTTTTCCAACATTGACCATATTTGCGCTGGTAAGGATTCTGTTCAGATCTCTCTCCCTCTCAAGGTTAATGTTAAAGTCACCCCCCATGTAACAGGTCTTGTTTGTATACAAGAGGGGCTCCAATACCTTGAAGAAACCTGCCCTCTCTCTCACCCTAGCTGGAGCATATACGCAGATTGCCCTAAATGCTATGCCCCTCCAGGTCCCATCTGCACTTAACACCCTTCCAGGAACCACTGCTACTTCAGATTCCAACTCAAACTCCCATGACTTGAACAAGATCCCCACTCCATCTGCCGATCCTTTTCCAACGCCCCAAACTGAAGGTCCCCCCCTCCACCCTCCTGAAAACAAAGCAACATCAGCCGCTGAGTGCAGATGGCACTCCTGCATAAACAAGACCTCAAAGGGCACCGCCTCCAGTGACCTGAAGACAGCTGCCCTCTTTTCCGCTTGCCTGCAACCCCTCACGTTCAGCGTAGCTATCCTAAGACTCACCCTTCCCACCCCATAGTCCCTTATAAACCTTCCTCCCCTCCCTATATCCTTGGGGGGGGGGGTAACCTTTGCCCTTTTTCCCCTTTACAACACTTTGAAAAAACTTCCATACTGTTTTGAAGACCCCTTTATCCCTCTTTTATTGAGTCTCATTTACTTATCTTGCTCCCTCCCACCCCAGCCTTTACTCTCCTTGCCACTGTTTCCCATGACCTTCCCAACATACTGTCCTCGAACATGTCCGGGGCCTCTTCCCCTTCCCCCCGTAACACGTAGAGGTTTTCTGCTTTCTTCTCGCGAGGATTCCCTCCCCTCGGCTCTTCCTGCTCCTCCGCTGTGTCCTTACCAGCCCCTTTTCTGCTCCTCTTTCTCTCGTGACTCTTTTCTGTGTCCATTCCCCCTCTTGGGGTCCTGCGTCTTCCCTTTTTGGGCAGCTCGTCCCCGTCCTCCATCTTTTCCTCCCATACTCCGTCTTGACCTCCTAGCTGCATTTCCCAGGGCTGGTTTTTCTCTACTTTCTCCACCCAGGTGTCATCTTCTGTTTGGGGGCAGATCGGTCTCACCAAATCCTCCTCTGTTACATCCAGGCTCTCATCAGCAGACTCTATTATACTTCTGTCATCAGTCTCCTCCTGCTCTTCACCGACATTGCTGTCTTCCTCTTCACCCTCCCTCTCCTGCCTCAGTAGCTCCTCATCCTCTGTGGGACCTCCTTCTTGACTCATCTGTTCCAGTCCTTCTGTAAATAGGGTAGCAAAAGCCCCTTTCCGGCTTGGGCATTTGAGGTACAGGTGTGCCTCGCTCCCGCACAAGCTGCAAGTTTTTGGGGCTTTGCACTCTGTAGCCACGTGCCCTTCGCCCCCGCAGAATCGGAACCTCAAGCCTGTGCACGCCACTTTCGTGTGGCCCAAAGCCCCGCATCGCCGACAATAAATGGGCTGTCCAGGATAGTGCAAGAACCCCTTATGTGGCCCTAAGGCAAAACTGCCTGGAGGATGACGAAGGCTTCCGGGAGCCGCCGGATCCACCTTTAGTCGTACCATAAATCTTCGCCTCCCGGTCCATATGCCAAAACGGTCCCTCAACTTTTCCCCTGCTGACACACTAGAGCAATATTGCCCAAGAAAAGCCCTGACATCCTCCTCAATGACAAATGGATTATACATATGGATGACTAGAGGTACCTCTTCCAGGGCGAAGAGAGGGTTCAGTCGAAGTTCGTTGAGCGCAGGGCTCCCTGGATTGCTGCTGCACTTGTCAAAGAGGTCCGTGCACTGCCTCAAAGATGCCAAGGTAATATCCACAAAGCCCAGCGCAGAGAAATCCTTGAGGCAGAATACTGAAGATGGCTCCACTCCACACAGATCCTTGAGAATCTTTAGGACAACCCATTCTCTTCCAAAACATTGCATCACTTCAGCCGTTGCATTGTCAGCTAATTCCACCCATACTGTATTGCGAAGCCGCACCACTCGGGCTGGCTGATGATCGTTAACTCTCGGCATCACGCTTGATCTTAGCTAAAAGACCGAGAAGCGATACAGACTACAGCACACAACAAACGGGGTCATTCTACAGGACGGTAAACCCGAGGGCAGCAAAAGCTGATTACTCTAAATATTGTATAATAGACCAGTATAAAATATGATAAATGTTATTTATACTAAAATTAGCAGAGCAAAACTGCGATTTGGTGTCAGTTAACACCAAAACATAAAGGAAAAGATAATGAATGCAAAAAACTGACCAATCAGAGACGAGAATACAAAATCCTCCGCACTACAAACTCGCACTGGTTTAGAAAGTAGTTTTCCAAGCAAACATTTAAACTGGATAAATATCCTTCCATTGTAACGACCAACACAAGACAAACCAAACGTGTGGAATTTAAAAAGATGTCAAATTTGACGAATTATATAACATTGCCTCTCAGTGGTCAAATGTAGTATTGCAAGAGAAAATAAATAAGGGGAAAATGTCTACAACCTAATTACCTATCACTGTGTAAAACAGTTGGCGAAAGGAAGATTAATACATTTAATGTATACAGTCTAAAACAAACAGTAAGGAGGTCAGAATCATCAAACACGTACTGAATGCAAATTTCTCCAAAAAAATGTGTCTTGTGATAATTACTAAGAAAGCTTTCACGTTTTTTTCCGTGGTACAAAGAGTGCAAATTTGCACCAATAACATTTGTCTCTACTTTTCTAAAACAAGAACAACGCTCTACTCGGTCCTAAATTTATTAAAAAGGAAAAGCCACAATTAAATCTTTACACATGCGTAAACACGTGCACCAGTTTCAAACAGCACTTTATACAGGCCTTGTATTATAGGATACTTATGTCTCAAAAATACATAAATAAATAATGAGGGTTTTTAAAAAATAAATTAAAAACAAATATAACAACATATTCATACCTTACACAGTGCCACAAGTATCTAAAGGACAGTCTTGAGCCAGCAATCCAAACTCCTCACGGTAAAATTGAGTAAGAAAAACATTTCAAATCATAAAAACAAATCTGTTTTACGGCTTACCACGTTAATTATTTAGACATATAAAGATATTAGCTATAGTTACTCTACTTATTAGTCACGATATGCGAAATTTAGGAAAAATGTAGCCTTTCATCGGAAATTGCCATCACATGCTACTATAAAATCGAGGTCAGCTCAGCAATAGCGTAAATACCATAATTTATTTCAAATTACTGCAATAAATTAATACACAGGCTCACAACTCTGGTCCTGAAGTAACCATTTTCTGCACAGTTTAACCTTTCCCTGCTATAACATAACCGCTTCAAATCAGAGAGCTTTCAATTGGCTGAATAGTTCAATTCTGAGCAAGGAAAACACAGGACCAGGGCTGGGAACCTGCTGGTTAACAAAGGTATTCCTAGTGTTATTTCTGTCTCTCTGCCTGTTGGTCACAATGAATGAGGCCTGACTACCCTTTAAAGCTTACCTTTTTTCAGTGAAATACAAGCCATTTCTCCTTGCAAGCTCAATGGGTGATTGAGTATAAGGAAAACTTTAGTTTCCCACAGATTGTCCATGTTTTTTAAACAATAGAGATTCCTCATTTATAGTTAAACTAATGAGCTCCATAACAGTGTGGTAGCTTACCTGTATCACAGCTATAATCATAAGCATCTGAACTATCAGTGAAAACTACAAACCCCCAATGGTGTTAAGTATGAACTTAAATTATCCTCATTCAAACAATTTACCTGTCTGTGTATGTCTTAACTAAGAAAGACTCATCATTTGAAGTGTCAGGAATGTACATTTACATGTAAATATGTGTCCTGTGAAATTCCCAGTATAAAGGAAAAGTGTCTGTTGGGTGTTATTGTGTTTTAATATTGTGACTTTGGATAAACTCGTTCTGTTCTTATGTCCTCTGTCCAGATTTAGTAGAAAGTGATCTGTTAGATTTCTCGCTGTGGAGATTCCCAGGACCTTTACAATAAAGACAAGGAACACATAATTTCATGGTAAATAAAGTTTATTTGCAATACTATGCAGATCAAACGATTATCCCTAAATATTGTTAAGCAATGCAGTATGGTATTCTGCACTTAATAGATCTGCTTTTACTTGCCAAAATACTTTGCCGAGTGCCTTAATCCCAAAAGAGCCAACTCAACAAAGGACTTTACCGGAGCTGTTCTGTGGATCAGCTGTTTTGTCTCATCCGTCTCAAATGACTTATTAAGTCTCTGTTGCATGTACACATGTCTCAGGCTGATGAATGTTCAATAGCAAAATACCATGGCAAAATCTACAGAGTAGTCTAACTATTAAAACCATTCCCTAAATTATATGTCAAGAAATCCAACTGCATTTTATATTTATTATATATTTAGATACAATAACATTTCTGTGTATCTGTGTTTATTTTGACACAATTATATTTAGTACTCTATTAGAACTTAAGAAACATACAAAAAATACAGACATTAGACACACTTCTACACAGACCAGAAGAAAAGACTTCTCTCATTTCTCATCTCACACACATACACACACAGAATAGTACCAATATTCCTCTGAATGAAGCTCGGGTACTCTAGCGCTGTCATTCTCAAGGTAGGATAGAGAGGCCCGTGACATGTTGGCCATAGATGTAGCCAGGCTGTGTGCTTTCAGCATTAATATTTTATTGTTATAATTTTAAATATATATTTTCTAAATAGTAATTGCTATCAAAGTCGTTAGAATTATTATTTAGCTGTTACAGTTCTATGTATAATTGACTGGACATTTTAATGTGAGGAGTGTATTTTTATGGGAAGTTGTTTATGTCCTGGGCAACATTGTGGTGTAACAGGTAACTCCAGGGTCCTCGGTACAGTCTTGACTTTATGTTACTGTCTGTATGGAATATTGTATATTCTCCCTGCATCTGCATGTGTTTCCTTTGGGTTCTCCAGTTTTCTCGTATGCCACTGGGTGAACTGGCAACTCCTGATTGACCCTAAGTGCAAATGTGTGTGCATGGTGACCTGTAATTGAAAAGGTTCTCAAGGGTGTATTCCTGCCTTGTGGCCAGGGTTCCTGGGATTGGCTCCAGATCCAGGATAAAGCAGTTACCCAACATGGATGGATGAATGGATGAATGAACGAATGAATTAGTTAAAAATGAATGAATTACTTTTTTTTTTGCCTGTTCTTTGTAGTGTGTCAACAATTCTGGAGTTGTAAGGGTTAAATTCTGCTTCTAGTTATTCAGGGTTGGTACATAACTGTTTAGCAGGTCAGGTGGTACTCCAGAAGCAGGGCTAGGTCTAGATGAAGACTCCAGTCCACTTAGGGGCGCCTCTATCCAAATAACTATATAACAATGTTTCTGCAGTTCCTCACTGCACGAAGCAGAAAATGAAGGCGCTTTGAAAACGAACAGGCAGAGATGAAGCATATATATCCGAAATCAAAACATCCTATTCGTCATTAATTCGTGTAGAAGCCGAGCGAGAGTTCTTTTCATTTGGCTGGGTAAGACATTTTATTGGTGTTTAGAAATCTGGTTTATTTTCCTACCGTTTGCGGAAAATGCAGAAGAGCTAGGTTGAATACCAATTGAATGCACTGCGGATGTGTAGTGTACTAAATGACGCGTAGAAGCAATTGTTTTTAGCATGTGTAGTGCACTAATATAGGGAGCAGTGAGCCGTGTGGGATTCAGCCCTAGTCATTCTATTTGCTAGCTGCTAGCTAGCTAGCTAGGCTACAGTTGTTAGCTTATGAGCTAGTTTAGTTAGCCAGGTAGTTTTACACTCGGGACGTCATTTTAAAATAAATAAATTAGCTAATTTAGCTAACTTAATTGCCGCCATACATGATCTTAAAGTCAGTTTTCATTCATTTGTTTGCTATTAGCTTTGGTATAGCTCATAATTAAACAGACACTAATTAATGACAGCCGTCTTACTGGATTTTATTTATTTATTTATTTAATTCTTGATGTGTATGGCAATATTAAAACTTGCTATCAAAGTGCCAGCCATCACATGTTTAAAACGATCAAATGTTAAGCTTCAAATTAAACAGTGTTGTTCAGTGTTCTGTAAACATAGGATCTCTCTTACTTGGCATGAACTGCTTTAAACAAAGCTCAATAATTTTAACAAATAAGTTTTTGATGTACAGTAAATGTTTTTGGACACCTGACCATCACACCTGTAGGCGAGTCTTCCCAAAATTATTGCCACAATGTTGGAAGCACACAGGATGGTTTGTATGCTGTAGCATTACAATTTCTCTTAAGAGGCCCAAACCTGTTCCAGCATGACCATGCCCCTGTGCACGAAGCGAGCTCCATGAAGACATGGTTTGCCAAGGTTAGCATGGAAGAACTGTAGTGTCCTGCACAGAGCCCTGACCTCAACCCCACCGAACACTTCTGGGATGAACTGGAACATTGACTGCACACCAGACCTCCTCACTCAACATCAGTACCTGACCTCACTAATGTTAATACAGACATCCCACCTCTCCTGGAAATATATACAATATCCCAGAAATTTATTGTTTTTAGAGCGTGCGAGCGAGAGACCAGAGAATGGCCATTTCCCAATATGGATTCTTATGCGAACTTGCGTCCATGTGTACTCCTTGTACGTCATCATCCACAGCCGAAGTTCAATTCCAGTACTCAAGAACGCAAGTACTGGGGACGCATGAAGTTACCCGGATGTGTTCTTAATATCGAGGATGCATCGGATGCAGACCTGAGCGCACCGAACCCGATTGAAGTCCCAAAACTCATTGCAGCACAACAATAGCGGATGACCCATACTTGTAGTTTTAACAACTTTTTAACGACAATAATCTAATCTAATATTAATTATTTGGATATGATTTAGATTGAGATATGAGGTTGTTAAAGTCAAATGAATCTCTCAGAAGTATTTTAATTAAACTATGCTAGCTTCCATCCTGAGGGAATGGTAAACTTGTTAGCTTAGTTTTTAGTTAACGTCAGGTCGCAGTTGCAAACAGAGCTTACCACATTAAAACATGCTTAATTAACTTTTGGTTACTCAGCAAGTTAACAGTAAATCTATTAACCAGCTGAAACATATTAAAGATGAGGACCCTATTCCAGTACTAGAAATGTGCTGAGAAACCACCTCTGCAGAGCCCCTCTACTATTAGAAATTGGAATTCTCACTTCTAAGAACGCAAAGAACAGACTTTTGTTCTCATGAAGACCGGTTTTATCAGGCTACCTTGGAAGAACACACTTGGAAGCACAGGAGGACACAGAATGTGTCTTTGAGAGAATTGAGATGTGCTGTGAGCTTCCCGGCCGTCCCAGCACATTTCTAGAAGTGGGCCAGAGAGAGCAAGAGACATGACGTAGCAAGAGTGTGACTGAGAGCGTATCCTGTTTGGTGTCTCGTTTTGCTAACTAGACCTATCAGTTTTCTCTGTGGGTGGGCTTTACAGTGCATCTCTCTCTCTCTTTCTCTCTTAGTTCATCCATCAGTTCAGTGTCACTGTAGTGTCTTGCCATGGCAGAGTGTCCAAATGAAAGAAAAGACATAACGCACTTCACCCTCGCCTACACTAAAGTGTACCCCTGTTAAGTCAAGTCAAAAATAATACTTTTGCTCACTGCACTATTTGCAACAGCGACTTCTCAGTTGCCCATGGTGGGTTAAATGTTTGTAAAAGACATGTTGAGATGAATGTAACAGGTGTCATTCAGGGGAAATACTATAGCAGAACCAAGAAATATATGGGGGGAAAACCTGGCTGTTGTTCAGCGACTCTAGTTTTCTAAGCACAAATCCTTGCATATCCTCTGTTGTTGTTTATCCGGCCATGTGCATTTACGTAAAATATTTAGCTGAAGGAAGCTCTGTAAAGAGACTAGCGACAGGACTACTGACATTACGTCATAAACGAACGTTATCAAGGAATTGTATGCAACAGGATCTTCCCAAATTTTAAGTGAAGCCCCCTGATGTAGAGTATATTGTAAGTGCAGTTGTATAGGAATTCATTTGTAATTCAGGTCTAGGCAGCTGTAGTGCAAGTAGGAAACATCTAGTGCTTAAGTCAGGCCTATGACTAAAGTGTCCTGCCTGGTGTGTCTTCATATTCTGATTTAGGACTGAGCTAGCATTTCTGGATGAGCATGTCTCTTGCACAGCGAGTGCTCCTCACCTGGATCTTCAGCCTCATCTTCCTCATCATGCTGGTCCTCAAGTTGGATGACAAAATCCACTGGAACTGGTTCCTCGTCTTTCTTCCCGTCTGGACATTCGACACCATTCTCCTGCTCATGCTCATTGTGAAAATGGCTGGCCGCTGTAAGCCAGGTTTCGACCCGCGCAACGCAGGCGACAACTTGAAGAAGCGAGTTTGGTACCTGGTGGCCATTTTGTTAAAGCTGGCCTTTAGTCTACTGCTATGTGCGAGGCTGCAGGATCTGACTAACATCTGGCTGAGTTTCATTTGTATCCCTCTGTGGGCTCTTCTTATCGGCGCCATGGTGGAGCTCGGCTACAACGTCTTCCACTTCTGAAGAGACTGAGCAGGAAGACACTTATTAACTGAGCAGGAAGTTGTAAATATAATTTGTGCACTGTGTATAACACTCTTATTTATAAGTGTCCATGTGGTTTAGAATGACAACACATTTAGGAATCTGCTGCCTAAGAGCAGGAATATCTGTTCCTAAAGATTGAAAAGCTTAATTAATGGACACATTGGTGACTGGTGATGATTTACAGTGATGCTTGAAAGTTTGTGAAACCTTTTGAATTTTCTATATTTCTGCATAAATATGACCTAAAACATCAGATTTTCACACAAGTCCTAAAAGATGATAAAGAACTAAATTAAACAAATGAGACAAAAATATTATACTTGGTCGTTTTTTTTATTGAGGAAAATGATCCAATATTACATACCTGTGAGTTGCAAAAGTAAATCAGGGGACCACTCCTGAGGAGGGTAACAATGGTCTTTAATTTTCTCCATTTGTACACAATCTGTCTGACTGTTTTTGGTGGAGTCCAAACTCTTTAGAGACAGTTTTGTAACCTTTTCCATCCTGATGAGGATCAACAACCATATTTCTGAGGTCCTCAGAAATCTCCTTTATTCATGCCATGATGCACTTCCACAAATGTGTTGTGAAGATCAGACATTGATAGATCCCTCACTCACACCTGATTGTTATCCCATTGATTGAAATCACCTGACTCTAATTTCACCTTCAAATTAACTGCTAATCCTAGAGGTTCACATTCTTTTGCCACTCACAGATGTGTAATATTGGATCATTTCCCTCAATAAATGAATGACCAAGTATAATATTTGTGTCTCATTTGTTTAATTAGATTCTCTTTATCTACTTTTAGGACTTGTGTGAAAATCTAATGTTTTAGGTCATATTTATTTACAAATATAGAAAATTAACAAACTTTTAAGTACCACTATGTTGTGGGTAGCAGGTCCTACATGCCTACATTTTTTTTTTTTTTTTTTTTTTTTAAATAAATCCTGTGTCTCTTTGGATTACACAATTTCCTCTTTACCCCAAATGCAGGCAATCATCCAGGACCTATTTTGTGTATGAAGCATTTAAGTTTTGCACAGGATCTATTATATAATGATGCTAACAAGTAAAGGGAACTTCATAGCTTCCAGTTTAGCATTGTGCACGTCATGATTAAAATATAACATTCACCTCAAATGTCAAACTTTTCCTGAGCAACTCCTACACAAAATAGCACACCTACAAATCAAACTGGAATTGTATTATCATCTGGATGACTTTTAACTACAATTCTGCATTCCAGAATGTGAAACTGGATGCAATAAACCTGCCTTATTAACATAAGTTACCACTGGAGCTACATGGTGAAAGAAGCCGGCCTTGCATATCAAATGTGTCTTTACTTGTTCCTTCAAAGTGTGTTTAGAGATTTCTCCTTGCAGACATCTTGTTGAATTTTGGGTATTATCACAATTGTTCACTTGTTAAATAATTGTGCAATCATCAAATCCACACTGTAAAATAGTGTTCAATTGATGCTCTCCATGAACAGTACAAGATGCTTGTCTCTCAGCAGAAACAAATTGCTTGTTAGTGCTTTACATTAATGTACACTAAACTAACATTATTTATTGCAGTAGTGTTAACCTTAATGAACCAAAAACCTCAGTTTTAATAAACTCAAATTAGCAATGTAAGTGTGCACCTGTATTAATTGATGATTGTGTATATGCTAAATATACACTCCTGTGTTAACAAATTAATTAATTCCATGCAAAATTTACTAAAGGAACAGTTGAAAAGACAAACAAATACACCTTTGAAAAGCTGCATTTTTTTTTTTGAAAAGACAAACAAAAGTCCTCTGTGCTGAAGACCTTGTGTTGGAAAATTTTATGTTACAGATTTACTTCTGACTGTTACAACATTCTGACAATGGAGACTTCCAAAATGTTGATGATAACATTGACATTAATTAATTGTTTGTGTTTAATGTTATTTTAGTCTACATTGATGTAAAGTGTTACTTGTATTTGAAAGACTTTTAGAAATTTCATAAGTACCCAGTGCAGAAAGATTCCTCATACAGGTCTGGTGTCCAGACATAACTTAACTAACTATGATTAATCTTGTGGACATGCAGCCAAACAACCTAATATAACGAATCAATATAACGGCAGAATCCAACCATGGAAACTGACCAGTTAAGGGTCTTGCTCAAGAGACCAACTGTGGTTCTTTACGAATGCATTTCCACCAGTAGAGTGCTGGAACTTGCTCAAGGGCCTTGGATTTGAACACACAACCTTCTGATCAGTAGCACAAAGCCTTAATCACTGAGCCACCCCCCCTCTCCCTCCCAAAAGAGACAACTTTCCATTTCGGTTCCGACACTTAAAAACTTGCTGGTCTGAAATTGACCATTTGGTTATGTTGGCGCTCAAGCAAGTCAAGTTATTTTACATGACCACCAATGAAAAGGTAAACACACAGAGTGTTTAAAGATTCAGTGTCTTTCATCTTGTTGGTTATCTTTATCTATGACAGTGTTTTTGTGCTGTGTGTAGACGATGAATGATTTGTTCTCAAAGCCAGAAGTAAAACATGTAAAATTCTCCAGGCTTCTTGTTGTTTTTAGTCCATTTGTCAGGAAATGTCTACATTTTATTACATAATGGTCCAGATTTCTAACTGGTAGGAACTGGTAGAAGCAGATTTTTTCCCTCTGTTGCATTTTTGGACACTGTTTCTCATCATCATTTGTTCATTCCAGACACCAAGAGTGGAAACTTGTCTCCATTTCACAGACCTCTTGTAAGTTGTGTGGAAAAAAAAGAAATGGCTAATTTAATAGAGTAATATGAGATGAACTTCACACTTGCACTTGGCTCAGAGAGTGATAGTTGACGTTAGTCTTTGTGTGATGTTATGTTGCATTTAACTGGAAAGAATCTTGTTTACACTGGACCAATTATCCAGCAAAGACATACTAAGTGGCCTGGATGCAATTTATGCAAGTACCACTGATATCTATTGTGAATTGTTGTTTTTTTTTTTTCTTTTTCTTTGTCCCTTTTTTGTAAATTTAATTGAACGTTAACCTTTCTCATAAGAAATATTTGGTCTCTGTGATCTGTTGAAATCAACAGTTTGTTAATGTTTCTATAAATATCTGGAACTACAGAGACAAGAGGGTTAGCTAATTTTTCATTGTTACAGGCTCTTAGCCTCATTTGAGACCTGGGTAGAGATTTGATGCTCTCCAGACTTTGGCTTTTGCTGTAGTCAAGTGCTAACATTAACATTCCAGGCAGGACAGTTTGGTTAAGAATCATTTAGGCCAAATGTGTAAATGCTTGTGTCTTCAGTTCTGTTTCACATGTTGTGGACTCTTTGGATATTGTGAGATGTTTTTTTAAACCCTGAGTTATATTAAAAGTTGAATTGTTGCTCTAAGTTTTATTATAGTTTGACTTGTATAAATGTAATGCTGATTGTTAAACAAGGTCGAAATTTTGGTTCAACTGAAATGATAACTACAGGTCTAACTTAATGCAGGTTAACACAATGGAATCATAGTATCTCAATATATTACATTTTTTTAAAAAATTATAATTATCCTGAATATATCTAAATAATAATTAATTTACTACATATCAGTAGTTTGCAATATTCCAGTAGTTAAAGAGCCCTTAAAAAAATCCCTTAACTTCACTTTCAAATACAGGAGAAATGGTGTAATTAAAGCTACCCCACATTTCTACAATATTATACACTCATGGTTTTCTTTAACTTAACATGGACAGAATTAGCATGATTAATTCAAGATGAGACAGTTTGTATAAATTAGACCCAGTTTTCAGTCCGTCTCGGCATTCTCTCAGCCTGCAGCTTCACAGCAGCCTGGTTTCAATTCCAGGCTGTATCTTTTCTACACATTTTCTATAAAATATGTAAATTACTGTATGTGATCTGGCATTTTATATGAAATATTGCTGTATATTTCACTTTACACCTGATGTACCATCTGTACACCTGCTCAGCGAGGCATCTAATCAGCCTTTCATGTGGCAGCAACCTAATACATAAAGCCATGCTGTCATGGTCAAGCAGTTCAGTGATTTAGTCTAAATTTTTTAAATGGAGAAGGAATGACTTTAGAGTGAGGGAAAAAACAGTAGAGACAGGCTCAACCAAACTGGACAGTTGGGGAAAATGTTGCATTTCTGCTGTGACATGCATCAGAATTTACCATGAACAAGGATAAAGTGTCATGAAGCACGTCCTCTCAAACTGGTTCAGCAGGCATGATGTCAGTGAACTCCGGTGGCTTCTACAGTCACTGAGTCTTCTACAGAACCTTTAGGATGCAGTGGAACAGGAGATTTATGGCATAAATGTGCAGCAAATATGTGATATCATCATGTTGACCTGGGCAGGAATGCCTGTTTCTACCTCTTTCATAAATCCATGCCAGGAAGAATTTAGGCTTGGAGCAAATTGGGATTTTACAGAGTATTATGAAAGAGATGTGACTACAGCAGAAGCACACTATTCAGGATGATGGAAACATGAACTAAGGCTTATTGTTGATCTGTTTAAAAAATTTATTTGAATGCCTTCATTCTACATTATACCATCTCTGATGTAGTCATAGAAAACCTTTAGTGTATTTTTAAAAAAAATGTGTTTATCCCATTACATAATTACCAGTTTGCTGTGGACCAGTGGTTAGCTTAGAAGAAATACAAACACAGAAATTGAATAAAAAACGTAAAATGTAAATAAAGAGCTGGAATACAATGTAATGGAAGAAAATAATCATACAATGTTAAACATAATGTAGTAATAGGATGAATTATATAAACAGCATGAGTTCATTCATACAACAATGTTTATGCTCCTCAACAGATTCCTGTATTTTTAAACATTGTCTTAAAATATGATCAACTTTTTTTGTCCATACAATGGAGTATTTTTAGATATAAAAATATAAATGAATAGCTATGTATTAAAAGCAAAACGTGTCACATGTGTTCAGTTTTTAAAAGGTAAAAACATTACGAACATCCAGTGCTGTGTCCTGTAGCGTTTTATTTGTCACCCCCCATTAAACACTAGTGCACATAAAAACCTATTTACTCCCACATTCCAAATAGAAGTAAGGTGTTGTTTTTTTTTTTTGTCACAATTTCTATCTTGTTCATGCAGAGTCTGATCTGGCCCTCTGCATCATAAAATCTAAATGGACCAAATTGTTAAACAGAAATAAACACATCTTACAATAATAAACGCATCTTACAACACTAGAAATAAAGACATCTTCCACTACTAACAATAATGTACTTGGACTATAGTGACCTGGATAGTATTAAAATAGTGCATAAGAGTCCACTAAAAGGGAAAAGGGATTTTCCCCAGAACTTATCCAAGCAGATCTATTGTATGTACAACTTCTTTTTCAAAATGTCAGGGAAACAGCTGTCCTTGGAATGTTCTCTGTCAACATCAACTAGTTCATCAGAAGCTCTGTCCTGGGTCTGATCATCATTCTCACAGTCTTAAAAGATTGTCTGTCATGGGTTGGGTAGGACTCAGTGGAAATATTATGCCAGGTGCCCCAAAAGATACCATTTCGCACTCCTCTATATCTTGTCTCATAATATTTCCCATTCAGGTTTGCAGCCATGCATGCATCAAACCACCACCCAGAGCTATAGTAGTCTCCACAGTTTCCTGAGGTGTACTGATCATTGTCCCTATCTGGAGTGGTGAAGTTCTTTTGGTTGTGGTTGAACTTTTTGCTATACTGCATAGCATCTCCAGCTGTGCCTGAATATCCTTTTATCGTCAGCCTGTAGTATTGACTTTCATTGGCCACATGAAAGTGGTCGTATTGGGCATATTCCTTAATTCCATCCAGATCTTCAAGTTCAATGCGCAGTACCATGGCTTTAGTTGCTGTCAGCCAATGGATCTTGTCATTACCTAGCCAGAACTCGCCCGTTAAGTTACCAAAACCCTTCTTATATTCATTCCAGGTACGACTGAAGCTGATGCTTCCATCGAAGCGATACTGAATTAAAGTCCAACCTCCACCAGAGGACTTCATGTCACAAAAGACAGGGAAAGTCCTGTTGACTGATCCAGTTGGTGTCACATTGTAGATGCCACTTGTTGGGTATCTCATGATGAAGTCAGAACAGTCTTGGGATGGTTTATCTGTGAGCAGTGGGAACTCTTGTTAGTTTATTAATTTTATTTACTGAAATAAAATTATGTTTTTATAGTTAGCAATGAATAATATGCAAGGAATAAAACACAACAGGGTGTGCTGGTATAGGAAAATAATCCACGGTAGGATGGTGAGATAAGGCCCAACAGAAAGAGTAATTTTACCATTAGTAGTAGTACTAATGTAACCATAAAGGTTTTTTTTTCAAAAGCAGCACATCCATAAGTGTTTTAATCCTATTATTCAAAAGTGATTTGTCAACAATTTAAAAAAATATGAGTGAAGGGCACATCATGCTTTTATAGTTGCATTTAATGTTGTGGAATGGTTAGTGTTGCACAAAAGGTATTCTACCCTGAAGACTTTCCTGTGACAGAAAATATACTGACTGGTACAAAGCACTAAGACTGGAGACTCATAAATCTGTTTATTATTAGGTTTAGATCATGTAGATCCCCTGCCATACAAGTCTGAGTGAATGAGCTGTCTCTTTAGAAATGGTAACATGATTGCATTAATATAAACCTGTGATTTGCCTGCTAGCTGGTACTACTGTCTGTAATTAAAATTAATGCTAATAATGAGGTTACACTAGTGATGGTTCTAGACCATCTCAGCTTGAAGGGCAGGTTTTGACCATATGCTGAGCTTTTGAAAATTTATAGAAGGAATCTCTAGTGTCACAGCTTTGCAATGTTCAGTAAGTTGTTTTTTTTACCATGGGAAAGTCTCCATGATAAAATTATTTTGCTATTTCAGATTCCTCATTTAGAGCCCATCATGTTTGTAACATGAGCAATGGCCTCTTCTGGCACCCCCCCTAGAGATGCCACTGGTAGACTAATCTTTACTTTGGATGCATCTATGTTCATCTATGTACCAAACATGGTAGCATTCTTTTTACATTGTTTAATGTGCCCCATTTGTAACTTTTTTAATCCTGGACTAATTACTCTGAACTTTGTAATCCCCATTCTGCTAAAATAGATACATGACAAATGATAGTATTGAATTCTTCCAGCTTCCTGTGTTTCCAAAAGCGCAACATCTGTTATTCAGTTGAAATATTACATCCAGTTATCATCCACTGATCCTTTTAATCAATTTAAATTTTGAGCAAGGTCTCAGACTAACAGTAGAGCTGGAGAGCAGCTGTTGGTGGTTATGTTTATATTATATAATTTTCTGTTATCTACCTTGATTGTTTTCACCTTAATGTTTTAATTCTAGAGATACAGATGTCCCCAAATGAACTCCACCCAGACCACAGATGCAATTAATCAAAAAACTTCTGACATTCACAAGCACTGCAGGCTTTGGGTGCAACACACAAGCATAAATCATTTTGCCATTGTACCGTAAATATTTTTTAGCTCTATCTTTCAGTGATCATCAGTTTTATCATGTTATCATGTAGCCCTAGCATTAAGCAAATCTACTACAAAAGATACCATGTAAGCATATGCATGTTTCAGGATATTTTTATGCCTTTGGCACATAACCATTCAAAGACCCATAAAGAGCAGCACATTCCTTACCTCTGTTGTTGTTTGATGATTCACGGCTGTTGAGTACTGACCGAGGAGTTGGCTCAAGATCACACTGACCATGACAGTTGCCAAGCAGCTGCTTCTCTAAGCCCTGTCTGTCATCCATGTTGTTAACAGTGACTGGCTCCTTGTTATTTCCATTGTTGGTGTGCCCACCTGGGATTTTGTGTAAGGTTGACCCGGTCATTCTGTTTACAGCAACTGGGTAAGTGTTCCCATTATTGTTATCTATTGAATGTCCTCCATTATTGCCCTCTACTGAGTCAGCGGATCCTAATGGAGTTTTCCTATATTTATGATATGTGTCAGGAGGATTGTCTAAGGATAGGGTTGCCTGATTCACCTCTGTACTAGCCTTGACCGTGTCCATAACAAAAGGGTTTGAGTTCCTTGCTCTGTTTTCATTGGTGCTTTCTGTAGATGTGGATGACACCTTTGAGCCTGTACTGACCTTGACCTTGTCCATAATGATAGCCATTGAGCCAACTGCTCTGTTTTGGATGCTGTCCAGAGAGTTGGGTTGTAAATCTGCCACTGCACCAGACTCTTGACCATCGCTTGCACTCTGCAACTCTTTGTTTCCTGTGTCAATATGAGAGCTTTTGGACTCTGCTTCTTGGCTGGGGTTTTCGATTCTGTGATGAACATGTTTTTTTGACACTTTCACTCCAGAAGTGTTTTTGTTTTGTTCTACATGATCTTGATCCATAAAATGTTGTGTTGTTGTTATAATAGGAGGAGTAAACTGAGGCATTTTGCTGTGTTTGTCCTTAAACTCAGTTTTCGTTGTGTATGGGGTGGCTGCGGTAGTTGTATAGTTTAACTCATTCCTCTCACTGCTTATCACAACTAGAGGCACCTTCCCACCAGGATTCTGAATGCTTCCTACACTAAGTAGTTTCTTATGGTTTTCCTGGTTTGGATCTACATGGGTAGTTCTGAATGGGGTTTTTCCTGCTCTTCTATCAGTGCCTTTTGTCTTTTCCACAACAGATGGTTGTGAGTAGCTTCCAATGTTATTTACTGTTTCCAAAACCAGATCCTGTTCTGAACTCCCACCAGGTTTTTCAAGTCTTGGTTTGGTCACAGTAGTTTGAGAGGTACTTTCAATCTGGTGATTACCCATTGTGTGTAATACCTTGACTGTAGGGGCAATTTTTGCTCTTTTTATATGAGCTTGATCCACAATACCATGTGTTGCCAGAGTGGGCCTGACTGATTGTTTCATGTCATAGGCTGTCCTATTTAACTCATTATTATGGCTGGATAGAGGTTTAGAATCAACATGTGTTGTCCCATTGGTCATCATATAATCAATCACTCTACTTGTGTTTTTTGGCTCTCCTGAGCCAAATGCTTTACTTTCATTTACTGGTATTCTTTGCAAAATATATGCTTTTCTATCTCTAGGATCCTTACTTAAACGTATTCCTGTGGGATTGGTTCTTTCTGGTTGGTTTGTGATTTCTTGCTGCTTCTCTTGCCTCTTAGGAAAAAGTCCAGTGGGAAGGTGCCTGCCACTTGTCATCACATCACTTCTTAACGATGTAGTTTTGTTGTTCCCCAGTGACTTTTTTCTTTCAGTGTCTATACTCATGGGGTTTGAACTCTTAGTCTGTCCATTCCTTGGTTGTGTCATGTTATGGTTTCTGACAAAATCAAAACGTCTTTTGGGTAGGTCACCATTACTATTCAGACTGGGATTTCTACCACTTACATCAAGTCTGGAATCAGAAATAGGTGATTCTGATGTCTCTTGTTGGCTTACAGTATCAGTTGTGTGATCTCGAAAAGGATACAGTCCAGCCTTCCTCTCAGAAATTGTACCTGGTTTCAATGGGTTTTTGAAGATATAATCCATTGCTCGTGGATTTATTTGATCAGTTGTAGCATGAGATCTGCCTGAGATGGGCGATCTTGGTGTTTCTAGTTGACTGACTGTCTCAACCTTGTTAATTGGAGTTGATACCACTGTGGCATTTTCAGAGTTACTGTATACCATTTGTGGATTTATTTGGTTTACTTTAACTGTAGCATCAACTCTGCCTGTAACTGGTAATTGTGGCATTTCTAATGGAGTGTTCATCTCAACTTTGTTAAGTGGGTTTGAAGCAGTTTCAGCCTTCCTCTTCTTATCTGTCCCAGGATTGAATGTGTGTTTAAAAGTACCATCCAGTGTTCCTGGATGTGTTTGATTCACTTCAACTGCGTCAGTTATGTCTGAGATGGGTGATTTTGGCATTTGTAGTCGACTGCCTGTCTCAGATGTGTTAAATGAATGTGAATCCGTTCCATTGTTACTCTTTACATCTATGCTATGTGTGAAAGGGTTTTGAGAGTTCACTGATTGTGGATTTATTATATCTACATCAGCTGTGGAATTAGCTCTATCTGAGATGGATGATCTTGAATTCTTTAGTCCACTAACTGTAGCAACATTATGGACTTTTTTTTGATCCCTTACAGCATCATTCTCTGAATCTGTGAGAGTTCTTGATTGGTTTTTACTGTCTAGTATTTGTAGATTTGTTGGACTTGCATCAACTATGACATCGGTTATGCCAGAAATGGGTGATCTTGATGTCTCTTGTCCAGTGACTGCCTCAATTTTGTTGATTGGATTTGAATCCATTCCGTTATGCTCTGCATTTTTGCTAAATTTTAATGAGGTTTTAGAGTTACTGCTCTGTTTTTTTGCACTTATTAGATCTACATCAGCAGTGGCATTAACACTGTGTGAGATGGGTGACCTTGAATTCTTTACTCCACTGACTGTATCAACATTATTAACTGGGTTTGAATTCATTACAGCATCACTTTCTGAATCTGTGCCCGTATTTAAAATTTTTTTACTGTCTAGTGTTTGAGGACTTGTTGGACTTACATCAACTATGCCATAAATTATGCCAGAGATGTTTGATCTTGACATCACTTGTCCACTTACTGTCTCTGCTGTGTTAAATTTTGAATCTATTCCAATGTCAATCTTTGCATCTGTTTCAGGTTTAAATGTATTTTTAGATTTGATTTCCAGTGTTTGTGGATTTATTTGACTTACGTTAACTGAGACATTAGCTTTGCCTGTGATGGGTGACGTTAACTTCTTTTGTCCTCTGATTGTGTCATCTGTGTTAACTGGGTTCACTTCAGCATCCCTCTCTGAATATGCTCCTGGTTTTAATGGTTTCGGCTTGGTAGCGCTAGCACCGTGATTATCAATTTCCTTTTTTTCCTTGTTTTTCAAGGTCGGTTGTTGTATTACACTGACATTCCCTTCTTTAGCCACATTGCCATTGTTATTGCCATCAAAAATATGGGATCTTGATTCTTTTTGTCCAGTGTCAGCATCTTTTTTTTTATCCACTTTGTCCTGTTGTTTTCTGGTAAATTGTTTCATGTTTGGTTCATGTTCTCTGTTGTTTTGAGTATCAGTGCCAGTCAGCAGTCGTTTTTCCCCTAGTACTTTGTCATCTTTTGGTGTTTGATGTTGTTTTGTTTCTACATCATCATCATCATCATCATCATCCTCCTCTGCAACTGTAGAAGGGATACTCTTCACCTTGCCTTTTGCAGTCAGGGTTCCACTAGGGTACATCTCATGTCCAACTTTGATTGTGTTAACCTTATGTTTTTCATGCTGTGTAGGTTGTTCACTGTCTAGATCTCCAGGAAAAGATGATTCAGCCAGTTTATCCATTGGAGACTGTATGATCTTCTTGTTTGTGGTTGTAATTGAGGGCCCCTTTCTGACCTTACTCATACTCTCGCTTATAGTTTTTTCTTGTGACGGTTTAGTTCCTTTTGGCCCGCCATTGGTCTCAGCCCTTGGTTTAGTGGTACGTGGATTTACATTCCTCTCCTGATTGGTATTCCTTTGTTTTCCGAAGGATGTTGGATTTATATCCTTTGCATTGCTGCTGATGATCATAGTGTCTTCCACTGTAGATCTTGAAGTGGTTACTTGAACTGTACTCTCTCTCTTGGCTAAGTCCTGCTGTCTCTCCTTGGTGTTGAGAGTGCCCCTAGAAGCTTGAACCCTTTCTACATTCTCCACTTTATCATCTGTCTGTATATTCCAGTCCATTCCTTGCCTCTCCTTACACTCACGACAGTCTTCTTTAAGCTGGTTCACCATCTGTGTCAGGCTTTGCAGTTCTCTGGCCATCTTCTCCAGCTCCCTGAAGGACTTGGGGAGCTGAACAGTAAGAGGAGGAAGAGTGATGCGGTAAGGGCATGTACTTTCCCCGTCCTTGCACTGCCCTAGAGGCTTTAACCTCACCCATGAAGCACTGTTCTCAGATGGATCCGGGCAGCTCTGAGGTGCCACTAATGTTAGCAGACTGCCCCACACAGAAAGCATAGACAGCCACATTGTGTCCTGTTCGTTAGCTGTATCTGTTGGATCTGCTCAGAAGTGTTAGAGGGAGAGAGGACTATAGAAGCACCTCCCTTTCTGAAAGCTGTTTGCACTCAGCGAGAACCAGTGACGTGGATGAACAGAGGGTCTCTGGACAGGAATTTCCCGTTCAGTAATTAACCGTCTTTTTTTAAATAATCATTTTAGTGTCTATGTAGAATACTTTACAGCTGGGTGCAAATATTTTTACAATTTATTCATAAAAACTTAGAATTTTATTTTTTTTAAATGAATGGTGTATCGAGCAACAAGACAACAATCCAAAACATGGCAATCAGACTGGCCAAAAAACTACATTTGAACAACTATGTCAAGAAAATGGCAAAAACTCCAACGGAGAGGGTTCAAAAGCTGTTTAAAGGATACAAAAGAGGACAGATATAAAGGCAAAAGGTGGACATATAAATTATAGGAGCATATTTACACATTCAGAAAGAGAAATACAAACTTTTGAACTGATATTTTGTTTTCGGGGTTTTTTTTACCATTTATACCTTAATTTATTTTAATTGGGATAATATCAGTGGTGGAAAGAGTACAAAACACACTGACTTGAGAAAAAATACTGCTACTGTAGTAATAATTCACCTTAGTAAATGAAGTGATCAAGAAAGTGACTCAAGTAAGAGTACATTAGTCATCTGCTTGAGTAATTCCTTTACAAATGACATTTTTACATGTCTACAATTGATAAAACTAATCTGAAAATACTCTATTTTCTGTTTTCTGTTAGATGTGAACACCAGCTCAATAACTGACAGTGTATAGAGAAAATTAATCTTTAGCCAAAGTAGCTATTTCATTTGTAGTATTTAAATATTAACTGAAGATACGTAATAAATTGGGCAAGGGATTCTCATCTGTCTCCACTGTCTCAGACATTGCTACAGCTGACTAAGTGTTTGTCACCTGAAATGTAGACCTTCTGCAGGAAACTATTGTGATCGGGTCTCGAAAGTTATTTAAAATTTTGACTGGGTTAGATGCATTTTTTTACTCTGTAAGAGTGAGCAAAAAATAAATCTGAGCAAAAAGGTTATTTTATTTTAAGTCCTGTGATTTAGTTATACTCACAAAGTACTGTTACAGAAAACCATGTTCTCAAGTACTGTAATGAGAGTCCATGTAGCTTATTATAATCAATCCCAGGGAAATATAGGGATATTTAAGAATACATGAAATGCCTTGTTGCTATATATAAAATTTTATTTGTCTCGAATTTTTGCACGTAACTGAATGTTGTATATTATGTTCAAAATTAATGTGAGATTTGACTCCTGTGACCCGCAATACAGACTCAATAGCAATCATCCTTATCCAGAGCAATGTGCTTTGTATTCTCTATTTAAAAAATATTTCCTCATGCTAGTCCAACAGATCAGGGTATAAGCTTAAAAACTCACCTCTTTTGAGAGAATTTAGTACAGCATGAAAAGAAAAAATGCAAGTTAAAGATTTTTATAAATTAAATTGGTGCTCATATAAGTGATAGGTGAAGAGGAAGGTCATCAGTCTTGACAGCCAGAGGAAGTTTATTTCACCATCTGGGTACCAGCACAGAAAATATATAAAGTTTCTGGTTCAGTTCTGGATTTGAAGTCTATAAACACAGTGCATAATCATTATTTACAAAACATTATTTACTTGTTACAAATTGTAAAGCTGTTTAGTGTGTCATAGAACTTTTCCCAAAAATGTCCAAGATTGTTTTATTATTAATATTTATTTCAGGAGATGTTATTTGGGTAGCTGGATTTTATTGGTTATTGCTTGCAGCTGGACAGATTAATGCAATAATAAATAAATAAAACTCCAAAGTCTCAACTGGCTTTGGGGCTTACCTCATTTTATCTTTCCTTATGCTAGAATGATTTAAGTGAACAAAGTATTTGTTAAAATGGTATCTGTGATACGGATAAGGATAAAAAGCCTGCGAAATGCGCTTTCTCTTGAAGTGGCTGTTTTGTAGACATGCAATCTGGTGCATTGCTCTGTGATCTGGAACACACATTGCGCATTTGCACTTTCTGCATACATCATAACCACAAGTATGCGAGCATACAGATGTGTGAGATTGATCCTGGCAAGCAGATACACAGCATCCTGTGTCTAATAGCATACACACATACACATGGTAATATTTCCAATGCATACTCTTCTGTAAGCTTGTCCTGTCTAACCTTACCGTCTGCTTTAGGGAAAAATCTGGTCTAAGTCCAGACATGTAATCTGGAAATGTACAATTCTTTTATTATGCACAAATCATAAAGACATGACCATGTATGGTTAGAGCTATTTTTGTGAAGTGCCCATTAAACATCATGGCTTGAATTCCACCTGCGATGGTTCAACCAGTCAGTGTCTCTGCCTATATAAACACTGTGATTTTTCCATAAACCAACTTGCACAAACATCTGACTGTCATTCGGTCTGTACTTACACACTAGTGAACAATATTC